>NW_022900923.1:1014507-1026564 GCF_012274545.1 Fukomys damarensis | reverse complement strand
GCCTCCCGCTGGTGCAGGGGGAGATGGGATACCGTGGACCGGCCGGATCCTGCTCTGCCGGACGGAACCGGTGCTCGCAGTCTGGTCCCTGATCACGGAGGAGCAGTTAGTTTCTTGTTTATCCTCACAGAAGCGGCCCGCAAGGGCCCAGGGCCGGCGCAGGCCAAGGAGCAGCTCTGCTCCCAGTCTGTGCCTCTTCTCTCCCTGACCCCAGCCGCTGCCGGCCTTCTACCCTCTGCACCCCAAATTCAGCCCTGAGGTGGCAAGAACTGTAGGATGCACCCTAGGCCAGGACACCAGCACCTGGATTCTCATTCTTTTTGTTTGTTTTGAAATGGGGTCTTCTAAGTTGACAGCATGGCCTCAAACTCTCCACCCTCCTGCCTCAGCCGCTCAGTAGCTGGGACTGCAGATGTGCACTGCCCTGCCCGGCCTGGCTCTCATTCTTTCCAACAGACCAGGTGACCATGGAGAAGTCCCTTGTACCGGCCAGTCTTCAGCAGCGAGCAGGGATGGTCTCTAAACGTCCCCTCCCGGCTCGGGGTGTGGTCCTTCCCCTTGGCCCCACATCTCAGGCATGTGCATTCCAGGTTTCAGTCCGCTCACTCACACGCATTCTTCGGGACTTTGTCACTGGCCCCTACCCTCAAGAGGCCTTTCCTAGCGGCCCCTCTACCCGGCCACTCTCGCCAGGCCCTGCTGTGTGGCCCAGAGTCTTCACGAGAGCCAAGCATGGCTCTGGAGCTCTCCTGTTCCATGTGCCTCGTATGCCCCGAGTGGCCAGCACAGTCCTTTCGCTGTGTGCACCTGTTTCTTCCTGACAGCCACCGGGCACTGCTGCAGGCCAGGTGCTGTCCTGAATGCTTGGGGGACACCAGGAGCCTAAAAGACGTCCTCGTTGTAGAATGAGTGATTGTGGTCTTGTGATGTGCTTCAGCCAACTCTGGTGGAGAAACTGACACACAAGCTAGAGAATGTGTTAACTCAGGCTCTCTGTGTACTACCAGGCCCTGTTGCTCTTCACTCAGGATGGGCGACTCGGGATGGGTATTTCCTGAACACCCTCCACATCCTGAAGAGGTGCGGAAGGTGGGGAGGGAGCCCTGGAGCCACTCTGGAGGCTGGTTAGGCCAGAAAGGAGTGGTGCCACCACTTCCTCTGCTGCTGAGGCCGAGCCCTGAGGCCTGGGAGGTGAGGGACATTGGGAGCTGGACAGGTGTTCGGCCACGCCTGGGTCCGCCCTCCGTGCCAGGGTCAGGCAGTGAACAGCCGCCCCATGGCCCCGGGACATCCACAAGTCCCTTTCACAGTCACCTCAGCCAGGGAGTCTCAGGTGCCAGGCCGCCGTGGGCTGCAGAGTCTGGAAGTGGGAAATGAAGGGCGTGGCCCTGGCTCCAGAGGGGGCTGAGAGACAGAGAGCCTGGCAGACAGGTGGGACATTTGGTCCCTGGAGGGCAAGGGGCTGAGCATGCAGGCAGAGGAAGTGAGAGCCGGGCGGCTGGGGCAGGGCCAGGCAGTGGCTACCCTGCCCCGTGGCGGCCTGAGAGGGTGTCCCCTGCACCAGCCGGAGAGACTCAGGCAGGATGGGGACAAGTGGAAGTAGCTGCAGTCCCGGGAAGGGCCCGGACAGTTCTGGGGGAGGTGGCCGCAGGACCCAGGGCTAGCGCACCCGGCACTCCTGGCTACTGTGCGTCAGGGCAAGTAGGGCTGAACTGCAAGGCCCACTGTCCCCGAGCTCTGGGACTGGATCGCCCAGCCGTCACTGTGAGGACAGCTGACCTTCGTCTCCGGTGACCCTCACACAGTCCCTGTGGTGGGGACATCTGTCCTCATCCGCAGGTTACAGAGGGGAGACTGAGGTCTGGGGAGGGTCAGTCGCCCTGTCACAGCCCTGTACAATGGGGTGAGCCAGGGTTCCCACCCAGGGTAGAGCCCGCACCAGGCCAGCCACCCTCTCCCGCCTGAGTCCCCCTGAGCCAGTCCTTCTCTGGAGCGTCTCTGCTCCAGAGTCTGAACTTTGACCTTTCTGGAGAGGCTGTCAGTGGCACGAGGAAGTTTCTGGACCTCAGTGGAAAGGTCCTCCTGGATGAGCTCCTGCAGCAGGGCAGTGGGGTTCAATACAGCAGAGGCTCCCTCTGCCCGCAGGCAATTGGCTGGCAGCCTGGGCAGAGCTGGCTTTGTCTGCCTCTGCGGCAGAAGGGCTTCTTCACCGTCCTGTCCCCACAGACGGACGCGCCTTGCGCTTGCCCTTCTGGAAGTGACTCTGAGTCTGAGCCAGAACAGGCGGCGCTAGGTGCAAGCTGAGAGGGACCTACTGAAGGCTCCCCAGCAAATGTGGGGCTGCAACCAAGGTCACTCCAGCCAGGATAAGCCCAGATTTGCCCGCCCCTTCCTTGTGGTTTGGGGTGGAGCCCTTCAGAACCAGGAAGCGCAGCTGGGTGTGGTGGCATGTGCCTGTGGTGCCGCTACTCTGGAGGCAGAGGCAAGAAGACCACCTAAACCCAGGAGATCAAGACCAGCCTGGGTAGTGTAGGAAACCCTGTTTCAAAAAATAGAATAAAATAAAAAGCCAAGCGTAGTGTTCACACCTGTAACACCAGTAATCCCAGCACTCGGGAGGCTGAGGCTGGAGGATTTTAGTTTGAGGCCAGCTCAAGCTGCATAGTGAGACCTTGCCTCAAACAAACATAAAATTTAAAAAACTGAAGCAGACTGTGAGAGCAGGAAGGCTGCTGGTGGGAGGCTGGTCCCTGCAGGCCGTGAAAGTGCGCTGAGACCCTGACCTGACAGTGAGCGCTTTGCCCTGAGACCTGGTGTTGGAATCCGTCCCGAGGCTCTGTGGCCACGGACCCCACCCTGGGGCCATTCCCTCAGTCCTCACCTTGGGACAGGTAACACCCATCCTGGGCTCCCAGCAGGGCTATATGGGACACACGTGTGCTCCCGGGGCCACACGCAGCCCCTGCCGGATACCTGTGTGTTAGGGAGACGGGCAGTGCAGTTCCGGCCCAGGGGGTGGGGTGGGGTGGGGCTTGAGCCATGGTGTGTGCGGTCGGGTGAGGCTCGCATCACTGGCCCTGCAGACAGGAACAGAGAGGGTACTCATGGCATGCAGGGGACCTGGCCGGAGGCAGGGCTGTGACTGCCCAGCCCAGGGGACACACACTGACCTGGCTCCCAGAACAGCAGCTTTGCAGCCAGGACCCACGCACACCCCACCCGGGGCCCTCGGAGGCCCCGGCTCAGACTCCTGCTCAGATCACAGAGTGCCCCTGGGTCAGGAGGGTCGGAGCCCCTGAGGGTGACGCTGACCACAACTGCGGGTCTTGTTCCCAGGAGATCTGCGCAGACCCCCAGTTTATTGTTGGAGGAGCCACACGCACAGACATCTGCCAGGGAGCCCTGGGTGAGTGCAGGGTGTGGCGAGGTGGGGTTGGAAAGGTTGCAGGGCTGTGTGGAAGGGGTGGGGTGAATGGGGCCCCGGTTCCATTCCCGGGACGGGGGGCTGCTGTGGTCTGCACGTGGGGCTGCTGAGGTCGCAGACCTGCGTGGGGGCAGGGGCTTCAGGATTCCGGCCCTTGGTACTATGACAGCACGAGGCCTGAGTTCCGTGGGTCCAGGGTGGGAGGGAGACTCGGTGCGCAGGAAGAGGACCCCTGGGGCTGGCTCCGAGAGGAAACCACAGGGCTTCGGGACAGCTTTCTGTTAGCTAGAACAAACTGAGCTGCTGCCTGTCAGGGGCTGTGTGCTTGCTGTGTGGTTTAAGATCTCAGAATTCACACTCGGTATCTATCTAATAAATGAGGGCCTGTGCTTACGGGAGCAGGTTTTTGTTCTTGTAACCAGAAGCCTGTCTCCTGCCATCGGCCTCAATGGCTCCCTGAACAAGCCCACCAAACACCTGGACTCCACTTCCAGTCCAAATACCTGCTTAAGAACCCAGCAATAGGCTAGAGCCTACCTGCTTTCCTGCCCAGCGGGCACAGGATCTGACCCTGCTAATGCCCCCCGCCTGGGTCCTCACACCCACTGGACACTGAACCGTGCCTGAGAGCGCCCTGTGATTCCCATTCTGTAGAGGAGGGCACTGAAGTTGCCCCACAGCTGGGGGCGGGGGTGGCCGCACCATGGTGTGTCAATACCTGTGGTCTCCTGCACAGGGCCTGGGACATGCAGCCTCAGAGCAATGTCAGGGCCTGTGGGATCCTAGGACAGGCACAGACTCAGGCAGAGAGCAGATCTGACCTTAGACTGTGGATTCCTGAGATGCCAGAGACATTCTTCTCAGAGGAAAACAGCCTCCCGCATCCCCCACAGGGAGTAGAGGAGGGGATCTTGGGTGGAGGTGTTTGTGCTGGGAGCATCAGTTGGGTGCAGAAGGTGATTAGAAGTGGCTGGGTGTGGAGAATCCTGTAATGGACGCAGCAGTTGCTGGACACCACTTCCGGTCCAAATACCTGCTTCAAAACCCAGCAACACCCAACAGCAAGAGTGGCTGAAGAGTGGCTGGACCCCGTAGGCTGTGTGAAGCGGAGAGTAAAGCTCGCATTCCTAAGAGAACCTGCCCTCTGTGGGTGCCAAATGGCATGAAACAGTGAGAGCCTTCTCGGAGTCCCTCAGCAGCAGTCTGAGGTCTTCAGTGCACCTGGGCTGTTTTGCTCTCTCAGAAGCGAGCACGTTTGACCCTGTGCACCCACAATCCTCCCCAGTGACCTGGGCCCTGGACTCAGCCCTTGGCAGCCCTGCGCTGGCTTGGGGAGCAGCACCCAAGGTGAGTCCAGGGCCTGATCCTCCCAGCCAAGGAGCTGAAGCCCTCATAAGATGGGAGTGTGGCTCAGAGCCCGTGCTGTGAAGTTTTACCTTTGCTGGCCACCGACTGGCAGCCATGGCAATAGCCCTGCATCCCTCCCTGTCTGCTGACATAGGGCACAGCGGGCAGGGGTCACGCAGGGCCCCCCAAGTACTCAGCACCTGGAGCAGCAGGCATCAGGCCGGAGAACTTGGCCTGCTCCTGGCTCAGGTCGCACGGCTGGCTGTGTGCCAGGCTGGGTGCGTTTTAATGGTTTATTTTTGGTATAAGTACGTTTTATACACTTTCAAGTCACACTGGGCTTCTTGGCCGTGGCCCCGAGAGCTAAAGGGGCATCTGCAGCGATGGCACCTGCCTGAGAGAGTCCTCTGCCAAGCCAGAAGAAGCAAGAGGGTGGACGCTCCGCTCTGTCCACCTGGGACCATGTGGGCTGTGCCGCTGCAGGTCCCCCCTGCAGCCTGAGCACAGTCTGTGCCGAGGTTGCTGATCCAACAGTGATCGATGTTATTGGGCAGCACTGGGGAGGGAACCCAGGCGTTCACTCCGAGATGCCCCCGCTCTTGTCTGCCCTAAGTCTAAGTCGCTCCCTTGCCGTCCTTGTGCCTCAGCTCACCCAGTGCTGAGGTCGCAGGCCTGGACTATGGCCGGCTCTGATTCCGTGGCTTTCCCAGTCCTTCCTTCTGTCCTGGGGCTCTCCCCAGGAGACCCCATGACAGGACAGTGTTGGGGCTCCCCCGGCCACTCTGGGCCAACGGGTCTCAGCCTTTCCTGGTTGTTGTTGACCCTGGCCTGGGTTTGCAGGATGCTGCTCTACTGGAATTAGCAAGTGGCTTTCAAAACCTCAGATGTGCAGTGCAGGAAAGAGGTTACTTGGCTGTGCTATGCTGGGCGGGTGCCTCCGTGAGTCACCATTTCCTTTCTTCCTCCCTTACAAAGCTCACTCACAGCTGCTTGGGCCATTACACAGTGGCAGAGGACATCTCTGTCCCTGCGCCCCAGAGCTCCCTGCTCCCCACACTGCCCTCTGAAGACTTGGGTGCCCAGCAGTGAGTCCTGGGCAAGGGGATCAATCGTGTGACTTCGCTGTCTGGTGCTGCATTTTCCTGCCTCTGAGGTGACTTCCTGTGGCCTTCAGACTCCGGAGCTGTGACTGTGTCCGCCCCCAGCCCCTGCACCTGCAGCATGGTCCATCTCGGCCATGGCAGCTGCATTCTGCTCAGTCCCCTGGGCTCTGGGCTTTTAGAAATGAAAGACCTCTTGTTTCGTGGCACCTGTGGGGAGGATGGGGCCAGCAGACATTTAGGGTCCATCTGCCTCACCACGGGTAGGCAGGGGAAACGTGATGGAGGGGCAGAGTGTCATGTGTTAGTGTAAACGCCGCAGGTGCCTGTCACTGTGCGGACACAGTGGGCGCTGAGCTCCAGGCCCTGCCATCCTTTGCTCTTCGGGTTGTGGCCCCTACCCTGCCTGAGGCACATGGACTGGCAGGAGTTCCAGTCTGAGGCGCTGTCTTCCGGGCTGCTGCCAGGCATGAAGTGAGTACAGGGAAGGGAATCCCCCTCCCCACCAGCCTGGGGCTGCACCCACCCTCGGGGCTCCTTCGCCTACTTCCACAGCTGCCCAGTGGAGGCAGCTCGCTGCGGTCCTCAGGCAGGGTGTCGGGAGCGTGGAGGCTGGAAACACCTGGGTCCCTTCAGGGTGTGGTGGCCAGCAGTGGCCTGTTCATCTCTTACCCGCTGGGCAGTGCACAAAGGGAGTGGACAGAGGAGAAGGAGCGAAGGGCTGTCCCGGCCTTGGCCCTGGGGCCCTTTGGGGCCCTGAGGACCCTCGGATCAGTCACCCCAATCCTCGGCCCCACCCCAAGATGGCAGCAGCTTTCCAACATGCCAATCAGCAGCATCCCCAGACCTTGACCAGTGTCCCCCGGGAGAGCACACGGGCAGAGGGGGTGAAGGGAGAGGCTGAGATGTGAGGGACCAGGGCCACTGGACACGGCCTGGAAGGCTGTGTTGCGAGCCTGGCACGTGGAGATGCACCGAGAAGGACGCTGTGGGAGGCTGAAGATGGCACAGAAGGAGCCCCAGCGCGGGCAGGCGGGGGCTACACTGCTGGGGCGTCTGAGCTGTGCAGGCTTGTGCCTGTGCACCCACAAATCAGGACTTTGGGGCTCAGCACAGATCCCCATTGCCCTGGCACCCAACACTGGTGTCCCGTGGGTGCTGCCCATTAGCAGTCGTGTCTTGCTGTCCATGGTGTGTGTGAGACTTGAGATGCCCAGGCACAGAGCTGGGACGCCGGGGCCACCACCCCTGTGTCCATGGTGGGATGGCCAGCACCGGCCCGATGGCCTGAGCTCTCTCTGTTCCAGGGTGACCAGCTGCACTCGGAGCACCTCTGTGCTATGGGTGTGTGTGTGTGTGTCTTCCCCGAGCTTACACTCCCTTTGCTGTGCCAGGCTGTGACGGTGACATAGGCCACTGTCCTGCCCTTCCCTGGGAGGTGTCACCAGGCCTCTGTGCTGCAGGTGACCGGGGCCCCACGTGCATCCCCGAGCCCTGGGGCTGCTCCTTGTGTCACTGTCCTGTGTATAGGGAGGAGTCACAGCAGAAGGGAAGGAAAGGGAAACAACTATCACCCCAGAGCCCAGGAGGAGCCTCCAGTGGCTGCAGGCACCACAAGGCCATGGCCAGCTCAGAGCCAACCCTGACCGTGCAGCGGCTCCCTTGGCTCTGGAAACTTACTGTGGACCCGATGGGTTTCCCACCCCAGCCAGGGCCTGCACTGAAGGAGCTGTTCTCGGGCCTGGGGGCCATCCTCGGGGCGGGGCGGGGCGGGGTGGGGGCAGTGGGCCTGCCCTGAGCTGTGCTGCCAGGGTCCCTGTGGGAGCTGCGTGGCCAAGGACACCTGGAGGGCAGCCTGGCGGGGACAGGGAGTCCTTTCACGAGGAGCCTCTCCTCATACCTGCTCTGCAAATACCAGGCTGGGAAGTGGACAAGGAGGTGGTGCCAGGCAGGGCGTTGTCCCTGGACGGCTGTGGACAAACAACAGGCCGGAAGCCGGCACAGGTTTCCTGGGAGGCCACAGCCAGGGCACAGAGGGAAACTGAGGCCCACTGCTGTAGACTGAGGGAGAAGGGGCAGCCCCATCGGCCCCTTCTGCCTCAGTGTCACAAGGGGAGAGTGGAGCAGGCACCATGCAGCTGTACCCTGCGGAGAGCCCAGCACTGAAGAACTAGTGCTCAGTTTCCGGTAGCCAGCGCTGGGCCCAGAGGGACCACTGGCTCTGCACTCAGTGTCCAGGCCCAGTGGCCTGCATGTGACAGACACAGTGGAGCCCAGGACAGGGCAGGCAGGCTGGGAGGAAGCCGCTCAGGAAGGGAGGGACTGGCTGGGGAGCAGCAGCCCCAGGGGCCAGGGGGTGGACAATAGCCCGGGCTTTGAGGACCCAGGAGGAGCAGGCAGGCAGATACCTCCTAGTGCCGGGGCAGGCCAGCTTGAGTGAGAGCTCCCCAGGGGGATCTGGGAGGCAGGCATCTCAGTATGGCTCATGACCCTGGGCTGCCTTTGACAGGGCGCCCGCCTCGCCCATCTGCCCCCAGAGTCCGCTGTGTTTCAACCCAGGGCCCCTCCCATGGGCGTCTGTAGCCACATCTGGTGTCTGGTGTGGGTGACACTCAGACCCCGGGGCTGGAGGAACTGCGGGCTTGTGGCAGGAGGGCAGGTACCTGCAACCTGACCTGTGGGCTCCTCTGGGAAGAGAGCAGAGCAGGGGTCCCCACCCCTTGGCCAGGCCTGGCTGTTCAGTAAAGGAGCAACCCCACCACCAGCCTGCTGCAGGGACCGTACCGGCTGCCTCTCCTTGCGAGTGTGCCCAGTGGCCCCGGCTGAAGGTGGACGTCCTGCCCAGGGCCACGGGCCCATCTCTGCTCTCACTAGGGCACTAGATGGCACAGGCCAGGCATCTGAGTGTTGGAGAAACACAAGCCCTGATGGAGCCAACCGTGCAGAGCAACTGCGGCCTGCAGAGAAGCGGGAAAGAGTGCCAGGAGGTGGGGGCTGGCTGGAGAGACACTTGCACCCTGCATTCAGAGCTGATGCCCAGAGCCCTAAGAGAACTCGCCATCCCCAGGTCCGGCTGTGCCCTGCAGTGCCCCTCGCCAAGCAGCCCAGCATCTCCAGGGCCCAAGGCATCAGTGGGAGGACTCGGGATCCCAGGGGCCTGGGAGTGAGCATGGAAACTTCCGTTTGCCCAAGCTGGCCTGACCCATCTCATGGCTTCTCAGTGATCAGACCTGGGGGTGGGTCATGCACAGCGCCACCCGGAGGGCCTGTGCTGTCAGGGACACTGCTCTGGAGCTCAGAGATGAGCATGGAGCCATCCTACCCCAGCCTGGTCTGCAGCACCCACTCCTCGGCCCGAGCCTGCTCCGGGTGGACAGGAAGTGGCTGCAGCTCGGATGTGAGGTGGCAGGGGGAGGCATGGGCCCAGCCAGGTGTCCAGCTGGAGATATGAGGGACCCTGAGAGACAGAAGGCAAACACCACCAGGAAGGCTGGGCCCTCTCTGCCCAGCAGCTTCTCCCCATGTTATACGGTGAACAGAGCCAGGACAGCCCAGAACAAATACACCGTTGCCAGATCAGGTGTCCTGCAGACTCTGGAGGCCGAAGCCTGTGAATCTGACTCAAGCCCCAGCTGAGTGGCAGTGTCTAGGAGCAAGGGGTCTCCAGGGCCTCCAAGGTCACAGAGCAGCTGACCAGCCTGCGGACGCACCTGCGGTCCACGTGGAGAGGCAGGCCCCATGCTGGGGAGCAGAAGGGAAGGACGCCAAGATGGCGAGCGGAGTGGGCAGCCCTGGAGGAGGCGCGGGCTGGACAGGTCTCCCTCGGAGCCTCAGGGCGCAGGCTGTCAGTGGGAGGGAGCCCAGGACTGAGGCCCCGCATGCCTGTGGATCGCAGATGACAGGAGCCAGTGTGTGAACCAGGCTTTCTCATCACGGGCACCGGCTCCAAGAGGTTAGGAGCGAGCACTTCCTCGGGGTGCCGTGAATGCCTCACGGGCCCCACAGCAGCCAGTGCAGTGACTGGAGCTGAGGCCAAGCCTTGTGTGGGCCCTGTGTGCTGTCCCTGCCACATCCCTGTGGTCCGCCCGGGCCCTGTGACCTGATGGGGACCTCACTGACATGCGGCCGCCCTGGCACCTCCTTCCCGCTTCGAGCCTCCCCAGCACCGCTTCCTCTGGTGCAGCCCCAGGCCCAGGTGCAGTGCTGGTGCCGTGACCTGGGAGGCCTTCCTCCTCTGCCGGCCGCCAGCGCATAGCAAGTCCCCACCCTGAAGAGTGGAGAGGCTGCCCCTCTGCTCACAGTCACCTCAGGCTTGTAGCCCCTGAGGCGGGCACAGCTGCTGCCCTCCAGGGATGGCCCATGACCGCGCCCTGACTGTCTGCAGGTGACTGCTGGCTGTTGGCCGCCATCGCCTCCCTCACCTTGAATGAAGAGGTCCTGGCCCGTGTCGTGCCCCTGGACCAGAGTTTCCAGGAGAACTACGCTGGCATCTTCCACTTCCAGGTACCCAGGCCCGGCTCTCTGTCCCGGAGTTTGGGGCACAGGCCTGGCGCTGCTCTGGGATGACATCAAGACCATAGGGAGCTCACGGCCTACATGCAACATGGGGGGCAGAGCAGGGATGTGGGGGGGCAGGGACACAGGACATGCAGCTGAGGAGGGATTCCCACGTGGAAAGCTGGGGTCATGTCTGAGGCTCAGAGAAACTTCCCAGCTGCTCCCCTCTCAGGCTGGGGAGGGAGCCATGTCTTCCAGAGATGAGGGTGGACTGGGTGGGAGCACTCTGTCTGTCCTTGCCACTCTGTGGCACAGGCGCTGCAGGACGGGCTGGGGTCCCCGAGTGACCGCCCGTCCCCGCCCACAGTTCTGGCAGTATGGCGAGTGGGTGGAGGTGGTGGTGGACGACAGGCTGCCCACCAAGGATGGGGAGCTGCTGTTCCTGCACTCGGCCGAGGGCTCGGAGTTCTGGAGCGCGCTGCTGGAGAAGGCCTACGCCAAGTGAGTGCCGCCCACCCAGACTGCCCAAATCGGGGCATGTTGGCAGTGCCCGGCTATGCGAGGACTTCCACATAGAAGCCTGGTAGTCCCACTGTGCTGCCGAGACCTGAGCTTCAGGTTGCGCACACAGGGTGCGGGCTGTACGCGGCCCTGGTGAGTGGCAGCCATACCCCTCACCCAGTGGCTCTGAGCCCTAAATGCCCAGCACCTGCTGAGCGGACTGGGCCTGCACCAGGAGGGCGTGGGGCAAACCCCACGGACCTAGAAGGTCCCGAGGACCTGCCAGGGGTCAGCACAGATCGGCGAGCTCAGGGATGCTGAGCAGGGAGGCCGCCCAGGGGGAGCAGGGCACCCACAGTGACCAACACACAGGCCGGGGGCATGGGCAGCACTGGGGTGAAGGCACCTCGGCAGCAGCCCTGTCCCCCAGGATCAACGGCTGCTATGAAGCGCTGTCGGGTGGTGCCACCACCGAGGGCTTCGAGGACTTCACCGGAGGCATTGCGGAGTGGTATGAGCTGCAGAAGCCGCCACCCAACCTGTTCAGGATCATCCAGAAGGCGCTGGAGAAGGGCTCACTGCTCGGCTGCTCCATTGACGTGAGTGCGGGTGCTGCTCAGGAGCTGATGGAGGCCCCAGGGCCCCTGGAGCCCACTGCCCTGACTGAGGGCACAGTGTGGCCCTGCCCACCACAGCGCTCTTCACCGGGAGTCAGGGGCCACCGGGCAAAAGCCAGGTCTGCGCCCAGATGTCAAGCGATGGAGCCTGGTCTCCCCATCTCCCCTACAGTGCTGACCCTCCTGCTGCAGGCTGGAGGGCCCACAGCCGTCCCCTGGCCTTCTGGGGTTGCTGGGCCTTGGGAAGCTCTCAGAGACACCAGGAGGAGCCATCTCCTCTAACAGCCTTGCTGGCCAACTCTGCGGGTGGGGTGTAGGGCAGAGGCCCAGAGCCCTAACAAAGGCTGTGCCGCACCTGGGACCGTCACCCTCGGGACATGGACAGGAAGCCCTGGCTTGGGACCAGAGCTCTGTGCACCTTTAGGTGGGGTCCTCCGAGTCCTGCAGCTGGGGTGAGGCAGAGGCTTCTTCCTCCCTGCCTCTCCCGCTCACTCCGAGAGCAGGCGGTGCTGCGGCCCTGTGCTGTGGCCGCTGTGCTGGGCGAGGCCTCCCCGGGGTGCCCCTCTGCATC
>NW_022900923.1:982385-1012991 GCF_012274545.1 Fukomys damarensis | reverse complement strand
CCTCCCTGCCTCTCCCGCTCACTCCGAGAGCAGGCGGTGCTGCGGCCCTGTGCTGTGGCCGCTGTGCTGGGCGAGGCCTCCCCGGGGTGCCCCTCTGCATCCCGCCGGTCCGAGAAGGCACGCGGTGCTGTGTGGGAGGAGGGCGGCTGGGAGGGCCGCCAGGGGCGCTAACTGTGGCCACCTCCGCAGATCACCAGCGCCGCAGACTCGGAGGCCGTCACATACCAGAAGCTGGTGAAGGGGCACGCGTACTCCGTCACCGGGGCAGAGGAGGTACGGTGCTGGGGCGCGCGGCTGTGGCCGCCCAGCAGGCCCCACGCTGCCCACAGCGTTCACCACAGCCTTGCGCTGAACCAGCCACGTGCAGCTCTGCCCCTGCCTGACAGCTGTGCCCTTGAAGATGCCCCACCAGACTCAAGGGCATCCTCAGTGCTCGTGTGCCCGTGGCCTCCTGCCATGGCGTGGCCTGGGCACTACTCAGTTCGCGCCCAAAAGTGGGCGACCGCACCTGCACGAGATGCTCCGTGTAGAGTGCGGGGCCAGGCCACTTCTCCGGGCAGTGTGGCGGGCAGCCCGGCCCAGCCCACTCCGGCTGCGCTCCTTACTGAGCTCCGTCCCTGCGAAGCCCACCCCACAGTGGGCCACACCACAGGCCCCACTTGCACGTCCACCCTCCCCACCATCCTGGTGCCCGGGGCGCAGGCTCAGCCTCTCCCTGCCTCTCGCCCTATCCTCAGGTAGAAAGCTCAGGAAGCCTGCAGAAACTGATCCGAGTGCGGAACCCCTGGGGACAGGTGGAGTGGACCGGGAGGTGGAACGACAGGTGAGCAGGGTGCTGAGGGTGCTGAGCTGGGTGGGCTTCCTCCCAGGAGACCTCTGAGGTGCGGACGGGCGCTGTGGGCCGGGTGGGATGGTGCCTCGGTCACAGCCACACTGAGCCTGGTGCCGGGAGCCCCCGGTCCCGCCAGACTCCCTTCCGGGGTGCTGCATGATGGGGAAGAGGCCCCCGGGTTTCAGTGCCCTGGCAGAGCTCCAGGCCGTCTCAGGCCCCTGCCGCTGCATCGCTTCCTGCGGTCCCTGGCCTGTGCCCGCCTGAGCCGCTCTCCTGGCAGCGTCCAGGTTCTGTAAAGAGCTTTGCTCCTCTGTGGCTCAGCCTGGCGGGAGCTGGGTCTGTCAATGGTGGGCCTGTCAATGGTGGGCCTGGCCCTGCTCCGGGGGATGTGGGCGAAGTCGCCGTTACACACGTGTTCCTGAGGCCCGTGCCACTGCTCTTCCCCCAGCTGCCCAAACTGGAACACGGTGGACCCAGAGGTGAGGGAAAGGCTGACCGTGCGGCTCGAGGACGGGGAGTTCTGGTAAGGCGGGCAGACGCTGGGAGCCGCGCTGGCCTCAGCACAAGCTCGCTGCCTCTCTCATCCTCTCTCTCTCCCTCTCTCCCTCTCTCTCTCTCTCTCTCCCTGTGTGTATGTGTGTGTGTGTGTGTGTGTGTGTGTGTGTGTGTGCACGCACGCGCACGCTAACTGGGGACTGAACCCAGGTCCTTTGCACCAAGCCGCATCCCCAGCCCTTATTTTGAGACAGGGTCTCACTAAGTCACAAATTGCCAACTTGGGACCCTCTCAGCCTCCCAGAGTGCTGCATTTACAGGCAGATGCCACCATTCCCAGCCCACCCAGTGGCAGAAAGTTGGTAATGAGAGTGAGTTCATTATGGCAAGGACATGATGTCTTAAATTCACTAAAGACCCCACACAAAACCATCCTCAGCCTCAGGAACCTGTCGTCTCACAGGGAGTCCCCCTTCCTGTGCTGCTCAGGCTCCCAGGAAGTGCAGGGGAGGTGGGGTGTTCTCGCGAGGGCTCTGCACACCTGACCACCCCTGCACTGGGCCCCACACCGCATGTCTGCACTGCTGTGGGATGTCCTGCAGCTCAGCTCAGCTCAGTCTTCCATGTCGTCCCTGCTCCAGATAGTGCCCCGGGACTGGCTCAAGCCACCCAGCTGGCAGGGCAGCTCAGCCTCGAGCTGGGCTGCAGGTTCTGGGCCGGGTCCACCACTGGGCCTCAGGCACTGCGCAGCCTGGCCTTGACCCGCTCACCTGGCCTCGGTGGAGATCAGGGCTGGGACCTGAGCTGCAGGTGACCAGGGTGCGGGTCCCTCCTTGCCAGGATGTCCTTCGGCGACTTCCTGAGGCACTATTCCCGCCTGGAGATCTGCAACCTGACCCCTGACACCCTCACCAGCGACACCTACAAGAAGTGGAAGCTGACCAAGATGGACGGGAGCTGGCGGCGGGGCTCCACTGCGGGCGGCTGCAGGAACTACCCGAGTGAGCCCCACCCCTCCGCACCCTCCCTGCAGGTGTTCCCTGGAGACTGCTGTCTTCCAGGTCCCCAGCCCTGGGCCTGCCTGGCCTGCCTCATGCTGAGCTGCTTCTCCAGCCAGATCTTCCCAGGCCCCATGAGGGAGGCTGCCCACAGCCTCTGTGCACCCCGGGTTGCTGGCAAACCCGCTGGGGGGCTGTCTGGCTCCTGTCAGTCCCTTGGCTCCTGGAGACACCAGATTGTGGGTGCACACAGGCTCCAGGTGTGTCCCGAGCGCTTGCGCACCGCACCCCTTCCTCTCCCCAGCAGACCCACTACCATCTCCTGCACCTTCACCACGCAGGGTTGAGGTCATGGAGCCACAGTGATGCCCAAGGCCATGCAGCCACTGGGACTGGAGCCAGGCAGGCTAAGGGTGCCAGTGTGCGCCTGCCTGGTCAGTCCTGTCCTGGCTGTCACCCATGAGGATGGGAGTTGCAGTGTGCACCCAGCCCAAGACTGCAGGGCCTGGGGACCAGGAATGCAGCCACCAAGTGCAGGCTCTCCAGGCTGCGCTCCACCCGCCTTCCCTCTGGGCTCCCTGGGAGGTGCCCCAGCCCCAAGAACCTGACCCCCAGGCTGAGCAGCCACTGGAAGTCCTGCAGCTGGACCCCAGCCCACCACTCTGCTCCCCTCTCTCCCGTTGCCTGCCCCTCAAGCCACTCAGGGAGCCCTCTGCCCCCTTGTAGACACCTTCTGGATGAACCCCCAGTACCTGATCAAGCTGGAGGAGGAGGATGAGGACCAGGAGGATGGTGAGGGTGGCTGCACCTTCCTGGTGGGCCTCATCCAGAAGCACCGGAGGCGGCAGAGGAAGATGGGCCAGGACATGCACACCATCGGCTTTGGCATCTATGAGGTGGGTGCTGTCTGCCCCCTTCCTGGGCGCTCCTCAGGGAGGAGCCAGCAGGCAGGGAGCTGAGGCACGCAAAGCCATGGGGCCTGTGGGTCACACAGGTCCCCAATCCCTTCCTGAGCCCCCAGCAGGCTCCTGAGGTCTTCTCCAGAATAGTGGGATGGCACCCCACCTCTTCCATATCCCCCATTATGGTTGCTCCCCCATTCCAGAACCCAGAGGTGACAGCTGAGCAAAGCCTTGGTCCCGTGGAGGACAGTGAGGGCTGGACAGCCACGGGCCCAGTGCTCAGCCCAGCGGGGCTGCTGCCAGCCCAGGCAGCGCTTAAGACAGGAGAGGGACACCGTCCCCAGGGCCTTCTGGCCGCACCACTCCTATAATCAGCCTGCCTCTGTCCCAGCCCAGCCCTTCATCTCAGCCAGAGCTCTGCACAGCCTGTCCTGGCCAAGGCCCAGCCAGGCAGGGCCAGGCAGCTGTCCCCTCCCTGTGTACTGTGTGGCCTTGGGCTGTATCACTGAGGGGAGAGGAGCGGCCAGGCCTCAGGGCAGCTGAGAGGTGGGTCTTGCTTTGGCAGGTGGACCCCACTGAGGGGCTGCAGACAGCTCCTCCAGGCCCCCAAAGCTGCCCCGTGTTGCCCCTCAGGCTGGCCGGAGGCTGGCATGGGGTGGTGACACTGGGAAATGGCAGGTGCCCCCAAACAGGGCTCCCGCTGCCCACAGCAGTCTCCACACTGGCGCCCACAGCAGCCTTTCAGCCTGTCCCCTGGGAATGGGCAGGCCGTCCACACCCACAGGGAGGGTCCCTGTGGAAACCTATGCTCCTTGGGATACTGCACTGCTTCCCAGACCCAAGCGCAGGCCCTTTGTTTCGCAGGTTCCAGAGGAGGTACGTCTGCCTGCTTCGGCCTCCAAGGGATGAGTCTCCCCTCACCTCAAGGCTGCTGAGGTTGCTGGGCTCTGGATCCCCACGAGGCATGGGGAAGGCCTTGGGGCTGTCACCTCTCCAGACCACAGGGCAGGCTAGGCCTGGGTCCGGGCACATGGCCGCTCGGGCTCCCAGGCCAGATGACCACTGTCCTGCACCAGCTGCAGTGGCACGAGTCAGGCCCCACCAGGCCGGAGAACGCCAGTTAGGCCAACAGCCTCTGTTGAGTGCCGGCAACTGTGGCTTTCAAGGCCTGGTTCTGGAAGTGGGCATGCAGGAAGGCAGGGCCCTGGTTCCCTGGCTGGGCGGCTGGGCCCTTCCTGCCCGTGTCTCGGCTTTGCTCCCCAGTGCATGGTCCAGCATCCCCGGGACTCTGTTTCCCACCTGCAGGGAAGCCGGGCCACCACGGGAGGGTGGGCCTTGCAGACAGCTGTGGACACCGCTCCGGGCCCGCCTCCCAGGCAGCCCTTGGCGGTTCGATGCAGACAGCGAGGGCACTGCCGTCCAAGCGGCTGGCTCGTTGCTGCGGTGCTCGTCCAGGTTCGCTCTGCTTGCCCCTCAGCTGGCCGGGCAGACCAACATCCACCTGGGCAAGAACTTCTTCCTGACGACGCGTGCCCGCGAGCGCTCAGACACCTTCATCAACCTGCGGGAGGTGCTCAACCGCTTCCGGCTGCCCCCGGGGGAGTACATCCTCGTGCCGTCCACCTTCGAGCCTCACAAGGATGGCGACTTCTGTGTCCGTGTCTTCTCCGAGAAGAAGGCCGACTACCAGTAGGTGGTGCGGCGCTGTCCCCCGTGGTCTGGCCCGGTGCCTCTAGGTGGTGTCCTCACTCTGCAGGTGGAGAGGGGTGTGGAGGAGTTTCGGGGCTGTCACTGAGCCTGGAGGCCGCCGATGGCCATGCCGGACAGGGTGGCTGGGAGATGCACAGAATCCGGTTCAGTTGCGTCTGAATGACCGAGTGGGTCTCTCACCCACAGCCTGCACTGAACTCTCCCTGTCACCCCATGTGGAAGGGGCTGGCAGTGCTGGCAGAGCCGTCCTCGGTGGCCTCAGCTCCAGAGCTGCCCCACCACAGTCTGGGGGTCTCCTTGGTGGGCATCAGGCCTCTGTCCATGTGGCCTCCGCCCACAGTGGCGCCTCCGCCCTGGGCACCTTCCAACTGTTCGTCAGCAGGTGCCTGAGGGCAGGAACAGAGCCCACTTCGGGGGACTCAAGCAGAGGGAGACTGGCTCAAGCTCTGACCCTGGTGGAGCCTGGGGACTGGATGTAGGGGGGCTGGGGTACAGGGCAGGGCAGCTCCTGCACCTAGTGCCATCCTGCTGAGAACAAGGGACACAACCGGGACCAGTGACAGCCCTGCCCCTCCCGACCAGCCCCTATACCCTGGGCTCCCTCCAGGGTGAGGCCCTGAGCACTGGCTTCCCTGTCCCAGCCCTGTCCTTCCTGTGGTCAGGTTGTGGGATCCCAGGTCTGGGCTGGACAGGGTCCCCCCAAGCCTACCAGCCTTCCTGAGGGGCGGAAGGACGTGCTGTGTGCGGCATGGAGGGACCATGGCCCAGCGGCGGCGGTGACACCTAAGTGGCTCTCATAAGCAGTCCCTCAGGGCCAGAGCCAGGGATGCACCTGGAATCACAGCAGCACGACGGGAGGGCTGCATCCGGGACAGCTCTGAGACCCTGGGATGTGGCCTGTGTGCCGTCCTCACCAGGGCCTCTAGCCTTGAGGACCAACAGCTTCCTCTCATTTCCAGGGCTGTGGACGATGAAATCGAGGCCAACCTGGAAGAGGTACCTGCCTGCCTCTGCCTCCTCTGCAGGCCCCAGAGCTCAGGGAGCAGAGGAGATTCCTGGGGTCCCCGGCCCCCCCGCCCCATCACCTGCACACAGAGCACAAAAGGCCACTTCAGCTAGGCGCTGAGGACACAGCCCGAATGCAGCTCACAGTACAACCTCCCCGCACTCAGAGCCCTTGGGCCTCTTCTCCCGTCTTTTGTGGCCACCCCACGCCCTTAGAGTGGAGCTGAGGCGAGAGACGGGAGGGCAGCCTGGGGACACTGAGGTCCCGGCGACACCACCTCTGCCCTTGCCTTGCAGATCGACGTCGGCGAGGATGACATTGACGACAGCTTCCGCAGGCTGTTTGCCCAGCTGGCGGGGGAGGTGGGTGTCTGCTCTGGGCCCTCCTGGGGTCTGGGTCTCTGTGGAGGTTGTTTTACTTCCTCGGGGTCCAAAGTATTTCCAGCAGCGATGCCAGCTTCCTGTCCTTACCCAGCAGAGGGCCCTCTCCCATCAATGTCCTCTGCCCGTGGGGTTTCGCTCTCCGTGACCACCCGCCCCTCTGGGCCTCTGCCCGGCAAAGCCTCCCAAGTGCCCCAGTTGCCCAGCCCGAGCCCCAGCCCCTCCTCCCTCCTGGTCCCAGGGCAGGCACTGGAGGTGGCTGTCTCCCACTGCCTGCATCACACCTGGCCCGGCTGCAGGAAGGCAGAAGGCTGCAGGCACCCGGCTTCAACCCTGGGGCTGCCACACAAGTCTACCCTCAGCCTCAGTGTGGGCTGCCAGTGCCCACGGAGCCTGGCGAGAGGCAGAGGCCAGTGGGGGCCAGATGGCGCCTGCAGCCAGCGCTGCCCAATGCCAGAGCCCGAGTGATAAGGCTAGAGAGGACCAGTGAAGGTCGTGTATGACACAGCAACTCGAGCTCTGGCAGGAGCAGGCTGGACAGAACTGCTTGTGAGGGCCAGGACAGAGCTGCCAGTGTCCTCGGGCATGAGACCCAGTCCCAGGCAGTGACCGTACTCCGGTCCCCTTCTACAGGATGCAGAGATCTCCGCCTTCGAGTTGCAGACCATCCTGAGGAGAGTGCTGGCAAAGCGTGAGTGTCCCCCAGCCCCGTGGATGCAGAGGACACGCACCCCCCAGACAGCTGCTTCTACTGCCTTCTCCAGGCCGTGGCTGGGGAGGGTCCCAGAGACATAGTGGCCAAGAGTACATGTTTCCGGGCCCCGAGGGCAAAGCTGGTGTCCTCTGCCAGCCGGCCTGGCACCCAGCCACACCCACAGCCGCCTGTTTCCTCTTCTGAAACATGGCCCAGCATCTTGTGGGAGGTAACACGTGGGGACCCAAGGGGCTACAGCACCCAGGGAGCCAGGAAGCACTGGATCTGCCCAGCTCTCTGGCCGCCTTTAGTGGGAATCTGTAGTGACGTCTGTCTCTCTGACTGGTGTCAGGGAGAATAAACGTCCATCTCACAGGACGGGCAGGGAAGCGGCCGCCCAGCCTCAGTCGGGTTTGTGCGCCTGACAGTGGGCCTTGTCCTCACAGAGCCTGCGCCACAGAAGCAGCCCATGGCTTCTGGACTCAGTGCAGTGGCCATGAGCCCAGGACAAGGGACAATCAGAACTGGACAGGGACTGGGGCAGCCGCACCCAGGGTGAAGGGCCGTACCCCCACCAAGGTTCACACTGCGGGAGGGAGAGGTCCACTGTCCCCCGGAGTCAGGAAAACCTGGGTGGGAAGCAAATGCACGGACTGCCTGTGGCACTCAGAACTCCGCCCTGGGGCGGGCTTGGGAAGCCCCAGCCTCTGAAGATGCCGCTCCCACCCCCAGGTTAAGCACACTCTGCAAGGCAGGGTCAGGCCCACGCCTTGGTGCACCTCCAAGAGGCCCCTTCTGGTGTAGATGAGAGGACAGGGTTTACCCTCGAGGCCACCAGGCACAGGGTCATACACAGGACACTTCAGGCCTGCAGCTGCCCCGAGCCACAGATGGAGGCGGGAAGACTCAGACCTCACTGGGCTCGGGCTCCCAGGGTCGTTTTCCTCCCAGCCCGTCTCTGCCGTCGCCCAGGCAGCAGCTCAGGACAGGGCAGGACAAGGCCATGACCCCAAGGCTCCCTTGCTGTCCTGGGGACCCAGTGCACTTGTGACACAGCCTGTTCCTGCCTGGAGAGTGTGGGGCTCCGGGAAGCTTCCCACCCCTGGCCCCTGGGTCGGGGCCACAGTCAAGAGTCCACACCCACAGGCAATGGCTGACGCCCTGCCCCTCACGGATCTCAGCCTGTGACACGTGACCACAGGCTGCTGTCCACCCTGGGGGCACCTAGAGGTCCACTCCTGTCCCCTTCTCGTATTTAAAAAGCACCGGGCCGTGGGCTGTGACACACATACTTGTAATCTCCACTGCTTGGGAGGCAGAGGCAGGAAGATCGCGTCAGCTCAGGAGTTCAAACCAACCTGGGCAACAGAGAGATTCCATCTCTAAATAAATGAATGAATAAAAATAAAAAACAAAAAGCAGTTTTTAAAGCCCTGCTGGCTACAGCAGACACAGAGAAGTCAGGCAAATGCAGCGTATTCTCGGCATGGGGCATTGTGGCAGCCCATGTCTGTGGCTGCTTACATGGCATAGGGCAGGATCACTGCACCCCCAGTTCTGCTGAGCAGTGCTCCCCAGGTGACGCCTGTCCTGCTGTCTCTCAGGACAGGACATCAAGTCAGATGGCTTCAGCATCGAGACCTGCAAGATCATGGTGGACATGCTGGATGTATCCTTTATGCTGAGGGGCTGGCTGGGTGCAAGCCCCACCCGGGAGTACCTAGGCCCAGCTCCCCACGGATGGCTGTCCCTAGCCCTGACATCCTTTCCCATGGATGCAGCACACCCACAGTCCCCTGCCTAGAGCACCTCAGGGTTGTTTCCCGAGTGATACTGTAGAAAATACTCCCTAAACCATAAGTTCCCTGATGTGGGGGCACATGCTTGTAATCCCAGCACTTTGGGAGGCTGAGGCAGGAGGATTGCAAGGTCAAGCTCAGCCAGGGCAACTTAGCAACTTATGAAGATCCCATCTTTAAAAAAAAAAACAATTAGAAGGGCTGGGAGGGCGCTCAGTGTGAGGCCTGGGCTTCAACTCCCAGTCTCCAGTGTGAGTCTGTTTTCTACCTTCTAAGCATCCCCTTCCCTTCTGCTCCAGCCCTCCCTCAGCCACACCTCCTAAGAGCAGAGGGCCCGGGTTCCCTCGTGCTGCGTGTGGGGAGGAGCGCCCCGAACACGCCCCCAAGGTAACTGCCCCTGGAAACTAACTGCCCCCCAGGGCCACTCCAATACCTCGCACAGAGCTGGCCACTGCCCCTGCTGCAGGCCTCCTACAGGCAGAGGTGAGGTCTGTGAAGCAGAGGTAGGGCATCCTCTGAAAAGCTCAGGCAGAAGACACGG
Organism: Fukomys damarensis; assembly: GCF_012274545.1. Classification (NCBI taxonomy): domain Eukaryota; kingdom Metazoa; phylum Chordata; class Mammalia; order Rodentia; family Bathyergidae; genus Fukomys; species Fukomys damarensis. The sequence goes on along the minus strand of NW_022900923.1, from coordinate 1,003,634 downwards.
CAGGCAGGTGGCACTGCCCGCGAGCTTTCCTTGACCGAGCCAGTCGGATGGGAGCGGCAAGCTGGGGCTGAAGGAGTTCTACATACTGTGGACGAAGATCCAGAAGTACCAGGTGGGACTCGGGGGTCTGTCGGAGGGACATCTCCAGGGGACAGGACTTCACCTGCTCAAGGAAGCAATGATGTGAAAGACGGACGGACTGATGGACAGACAGACAGACAGGCCCGCAGTGGTCCACACCCCACACTCACCTGATGAAGGGCGTACCAAGAGCCACCTCCAAGGGCTTCCTGAAAAGGGACCCTGGGTGCCTTGACCTTAGACTGTGACAGCTCAAGTACCAGCATTGAGTAAGGCCCTGAGCCGGCCTGTGTAGCTGGCAGCCATGTGACAGCCACACTTAGAAACAGCCAACAGAGAAGGTCAGTGCCACTGACTACATAAGCAGGGACCCGGGCGACTCGGCCAGGCTACCTGGGATCCCCAGGAACCCAGCCCATTTTGCCTCAGGTCACGATCTTCCTAACCTTCTTGCATGTTCCAGAAAATTTACCGGGAGATCGACATAGACAGGTCTGGCACCATGAACTCCTATGAGATGCGGAGGGCGCTGGAGGAAGCAGGTAATGCTGTCCCTACCCTGTGCCCCGCCTGCTCAGTCCATGCTGGTCCAAGACACACAAGCCCAGCCCACTGTACCTGCACAGCCAGCTGGCCCCACAAGACAGTGGTGGCGCTGCCTCCATGTGTCCTGGCATCAGTGTCTTGTCCTGGCAGGGTGGGCAGGCAGAGCTGCACCACAGCAGACACCCCGCGTCCCCTTCCCTGCAGAGCTGGCCGGCGGGAACGACCTCCCAGCCAGCTCAGCCTTCTCAGGCCTGGCTGTGGGTACAGTGTGGTGTCCAGCAGGGGAGACTGGTGTGCTGGGGGCAGCAGGACACTGTCGTGTGCTGTTCTCGGTGACGCAGCACTGCGACAGTGACCCCAAGGGTTGGCGCCTCCTGCCACGAGGCTCACAGCCCTGCACTGTCTCAGGGGTGCAGGCTTGCAGAGGGCTCCTTCCCATCAGAGGCTCCGCACCACACTCGCTCACAGCCACTCAGGCCTAACCTGGGGAGGCTGCCTGAAGCAGGGCAGGCTTCACGCTTCTCCCTCACTGCAGAACGAGGAAGTGGGCATTAGTCACCTCCACCAGGGAGAAACTGGCTCCACGGTGATTCCAAGCTAAACAGAAAGGGACGCATGGCTGACGTGGGGCCTCAAGACCATGAAGGGACAGGCAGGGGAGCTGAGCACCTCACAGGGACACAGGCCGGTGACGCCAGCCTCCTAGAAATGGCAGACCGCAGGCGTCTTACTGGAGCACAGGCAGGACAGGCCGCTGTGGGCACCGTAGGTGGCAGGCCTGTCCCCAGCGGTGTTGGTCACTCGCCCTCCCGCAGGGTTCAAGCTTCCTTGCGAACTCCACCAAGTCATCGTTGCCCGGTTTGCAGACGATGAGCTCATCATTGATTTTGACAACTTCGTTCGGTGCCTGGTTCGGCTGGAGACAATGTTCAGTACGTGGTGTCTGGGGAAAGTCCTGGGTCCGCACTGCAGAGCTGCCTCTCCCTGGGTGCCGTCACCTAACCAGAGGCCACGGCAGGAGCCACACCCCTGCAGGCGGAGGGAGGACCGTGAAAGCGCTGCCCCTCTTCAGCTCTGACTCCCTTTTCCCCACAGAGATATTCAAGCAGCTGGATCCTGAGGACTCTGGGATGATCCAGCTGGACCTTATGTCTGTAAGTCACAGCTGTCCCCTGAGGCCAAGGGTCCGGGCCACGCAGTTCGGCTGCCCAGAAGGACCGCTTTCCTCAGCGTTGCTCTCAAGCTCCACGGTCTCCTGGGGACAGGCTTGACTCTAGAGGCTAAGGAAAGTGTGGGCTCCTCCCTGAGTGTAGCACGAGGCATGGGAGAGGGATCGAGGGGCCCTGCACAACATTCAAGTCTTGGGAAGGCCTGGTGCTCCTAGGACAGACCACTTAAGACACTCCAGGAAAACTGCTTTTCTTACCTCCCCTCCCCCTTTAAAATACACCCAACAGATCTAGGTTTGCCCACATAGTGATGCCCCAGTAGTGCCCACCCCTATGGTCTCACTAATCCACTTTAGCTGGCATGCACTGTCACACAAGTCCTGTGCCATCTGATGTCAGAAGGCCCCTCGGTGAAAGAGAGAGGCCAGGCGCAGGAGGACAGCCACACGCACAGGCCACAGAGGGAGGCAGGACGTGGCTAGTGCTGGTGGGGTGGCAGAGTCCCTGTCCTGACCCCATGGGACACGGTAGCCGGGCAGCAAGGAGCACAGGGCTAGGGTCTGGCACCCTCTCCTTCCATTCTGCACTCTGGAAGGAGCCAGGGAACACGCAGCGGTTTCATCCTGCTGCTGCGCTTGGAGAAAACCTTTACCCAGCGGGAACCCCGTCTCACTGGCACCGCCCTGGCGACCTGTCCCCAAGCCCGCAGTCTTAGTGTTGGCGAGTCGAGGCAGCTTTGGCACCCTGTCCCACGCTGCCCCACCCCGCTCCTTCCTCCCTTCAGCCGAGACATGGCAAGGGCACCCAGTTTGCTGTGATTTCCCACTGGGGCTGTGGGTTTCACCTTGGGGGCTCTGCAGAAGCCCTGGTTGCCTGGGTGTGTCTCAGGCCCTGGCAAGGCCAGACTGCAAGTGTCCTAGGGGCCCTGCAGGGACCGCCTGGCCAAGCACTGCTTGGTAGACAGGTGAGGAAGGCTCAGCCCGGCTGACCCTCGGTCTCCCAGAGCAATCTGAAGGAGCCAAAAGGGTCAGGAGCAGTGCTGACACGACCGTGCTCTCCTCCGCAGTGGCTGTGTTTCTCGGTGTTGTGAAGGGGTGGCCAGCGCACCTGGAGGCTCCGGAGAAGGACCCTGGGACTGTGTCTGGACACCTGCATGGGCCTGGAACTGTGGGAACATTACGTACTCTGAGGATTGTAGCTGAAAAGAACACTCTGAGATAGCCAGACTGTTACTTAGCGGATAGAAGGTTTGCTATTATACTAAACGCAAGTGAGCTGCTTAACCCCCAAGCCCAAAGAAGCTTAAGTCTATAAACAGGACCACTTTTTACTTTTACACACTTTCCTTTTCGGAGCAATACTAAACCGGAAGACAGGGAGCTGTTTTAAGTCAGTCTCCAGGCCGCGAGAGCCTAACCGGGACATCAAGTTCTAAAACTCGGCGGTGCCATCTACCAGCTGGCAGCCCGGGGAGGGCCTGTCTCCAGGAGGAGTGGAGAGCCTGGGTGGGAACACACCCTCCTCATGGGCTAGACGAGAGCAGGCCGTGCACAACTCTGGTCCTTTCCCACACTTGGCCGCAGGCGACTCACCCACCAGATCCCACGTGCGACCAGTGAGGCCGTGGCCAAGTCAGGCTAGTTTGCACACTGAGGGCTATGACCCCGGCCCCAGACTCTCTTGTCCTCTGTGCCTCTCCGTGCTGAGGGAGGGCGTCCTGCAGGAGATGCCACAGCCCTTTGTGGCCAGACCTCGGGGAAAGCTGGTGACAGAAACATTGCCTTTGCCTTACCACCCTCCTGACGTCCTGTTAAATAAAGAGTCCCGCCAGCCACACTGCGCTGTTTCCTTCCGGCGGGCACCTGAGGGCACCTGGGTCATAGTGGCAGCTTCCCAGATGGGGAAGAGGAAGCATCGTACCCATGACCAGACTGCAGTGTGAGTGCAGACGCGCTTCTCGATCCGTGAGAGGACTCGGGAGCTCAGTGCCATCAGCCTGGCCCCAGCTGGGCAGGGACCCACAGGGGAGCGGAGTGCCTCCCCAACCCCCAGGAGGCATGGGGGCCGCATAGGGAGACGCGGTTCTTCCTGCAGATTATGGGGTGCTTCCTGCTCTGCTGCCATGTGGAGCTGAGGCCCAGGAGGGGAGGCTGGGCGTGGGTAACCAACGGCAGGCAGCTGGACACAGCCCGATAGTCCTGGGCCAGAAGGTGGGCACAGGGACTGTGGCTGAGGATGAGGCTGGGGCTGGGATCAGGGACAGAGGGCCCTGGAGATGCTAGACTGGGGTGCAGTGCTGTCCTGGTGAGGACTTCGCTGTTTCAGACTTGAGAAGTTGAAAAAAGAAATGGAGTGTGTTTGTAACAGCAACCAGAAGAGACCCAGGAGTCGGGGAGGAAGTGATCCCGTGCAGCGGTTTCCCACATAGAGCAAAGCGTGCGGACACCCGCCTCACAGGGGCCCCTGGCCAGAGCCTGCCCTGGCCCCGCTGGCTCGAGCCTGCAGCCCCAGCAGCTGCCCGCACTTGGCCCAGCTCCGGCTCCACCCTGCTTGTCCCAGCACCCACGCCCACACCCAACACAGCCCAAGGGCCCTTCCTGCCCACCCAAGGGCCTCCACCCGCCCACCAGGAGGCCTCTGTTCCTGGCCTCTGTTACCTGGCACCACGTGGCAGCAGCTGGTCAGATATCCAAAGGCGCTGCTCCACCACCAGCGGTCACCTGGTGGCCAGTCCTGCCTACCCGCTGCCCTGGATGCCACTCGCTGCGGGGTTGGTGTCCCGGTGGTTTACACTCCCTGTCCTTTCCCCAGGGCTTCTCTTGCTAATTCTGGCTCCTTCCATGTGACTCCCCCAACATGCCTGGGGCTGTTACAGCCCCTCAGATGCCTCCTCCCTTAGAACCCAGCAAACCCCAAGCCTCCATGCTCCTCTGAAGCGTGGACCATGCCCCAGCTGCTTTATTCCTACTTTGCAAAAACCTAAAAACCGCTACCATTAAAACGACCCCAGCACCAATTATGCTCTGCCAGGAGAGAAGGCCACTAAGCTGTGTGTCCAACAGACGCCTGACTGGCTTGGTTATATGATGGGATATTACAAAGCCATTAAAAACGCTGTGCTTATCATGCAGTCCAAGAATGGAACCGAAGACAGGTCAGCTTTAACAGTGTGCTCTCAATTATGCCAAGAGAATCATAGAAAAGGCTCCAAAGAAATATGCCCGAGGGTTAACAGCGCTTCTAGAATGCCCTTTCCCACCCTTCTGCTATACTTTTAAATATTCCTACAAGGAGCTTTGATATTAAGATGCTTTGATAACAAATGGATGGAAGAACAAAAAAAGGAAACGGTGTTCTAAGTTTTGGGCTCAGGAATATAAAACCGAGATACTTGCTCGCCAATCTTGAGTTTACCCAGAAGCCCTATGCATACACTCGCAGGTCTCCCTCTGCAGCTCTCAGGAAGAGGCGAAGGCATGGAAGGCTGCACATGGGAGCCCTCGTTGGGGAGCCCCGCGTCCCGTCAGGGTGGCCGGGTGGGTGGGTGACAGCCACTGCCCACCCAGAGTCCACTGCTGCCGCCGCGACACTCCACACACACAGAGTGGCTCAGCGCCACAGCCAGGTCCAGCGGCCTCGCAGTCCTGTGGAGTAGGCTCAGCTGTAGGCTCAGCTCCCCGAGGCCACCAGACTGAGGCCCTGCTTCCTGCCACGGCTTCTCCTCCGCTCCAGTTCCAGGCTCCGGAACCCACCACCCCCAGGCCCAGCCCTCTCCGGACCTCCCGGTCGGCCCTCAGTGCCCATTTCCTCCTGCTTCTGAAGATCAGGATCACACTGGCTTCCGGCTGAGCCAGGCTTATAGCTGAGGGCAGGCGAGCTGATCAGCAGCCCTCACCATGCAGATCACATGGGGCGAAGACCCCAAGGGCAGGAATAGGGGAGGCGGCTCAAGAACTTGCCTCCCTCTTTCTCCTGCCGAAGAGCTCACAAGTCGGTGGGTGTATGTCCATCCTTTTATCCACCATCCTCGTTAGATTTTAGCTACTCAAAGAGTGTAAGAAAAAGTGACTTCTTCATTGTATCATCTACTAAATTATATCTCTACCAGGCAAGATGGGCTCCAGGACAATGTGTGAACTTGGTGACACATCAGTACAATCAGTGCATTCAACTCTTGAAGCAGGAGTGAGGAGCCTCGGGTACCACAGTCTTCGTTCTACGCAAGGCCCGGTCCAACCCACAGCCTGCGAAACGGAGAGTTCTACACCCAGAGAAATGCTCCCTTCCCTTAATCACACGGCTGCTGAGGAAACCTTACTGCAGAACCTGCAGCTGCATTTAAACAAGGCTGTCTGTGGCACCAAAACAGAAACCAGTACACAGCTTAGAATCAAAAAGCTTAATTTTATTACAATTATTTTAAAAGTCAGCTATGATCTTGAGAAGTATCAAAGGTAAGTCTATTACAAGTCTCTAATTTCCAAGATACAAAAGATAATAAATATAGATTCAAATTCAGCCTGAAAACAAGATTCTAAATCTAGTTTAGATTAGGTAGTGTGGCTTAGTTTCAATATTCCAAATATATGTATATTCCTGAAGACGCTACCAGGACTCCTATGATACAGTTATTGCTCACGGACGGCCAACCTGGGCTCTTCACTGACCAGATCCAAGTGTGCAGCCTCGGATCCCAGGCTACCAGTGCCAGGGATGTGGAGGGCAGTGCTGATCTTTTCTGCAGAAGACGGGTACAGGGCAGTGCTGGGGACGCCAGCCACGGGACAGGAAGCAGATCCCAGCAGCACAGCAGCCCCACTTCTTACAGCAAACAGGACCTCTGCCGTGGGTCTCCTGGCCTTGTCCTCTGCTGCCACGCCCGTCCCTGTGCCAAGACCGAGAGTCCTGTCCTCCGCTGAGGGGACTCTTCCATCCTTCATTTTCTCCAGAGCACATTTTTCACTGATTTCGAGCTACACTGTCATTAACATAAGTCTAGTGAAAATTTTGCCCAAAACAAGTGTATTATTTCTTCTTAGTGAAAGCACAGAGTAAGTCTTCGTTAGGTAAAATTCTGTGGAGTTTCAGGCCAAGCTCCTTTGTCTTGGTTTGATTCTTGGGTACAGCTATAAGAGAGTTTTAAAAAATACTGACATATCATGCAGGGGGTGTGGGTTGTGACAAAATTTCACGAGACTCTAGGAGGAGGGGGACACATACAAGAGGAGGGAAATCGAACTAAGAAAAGCACTCTGCCTTGGACCAGCACAAGGTCACACGGGCCCAACCTCGAACGCCCACGCCAGGCTGGAGTCCAGTCCCTGTGGTGAGGCTGAGGCTGCGGGACGCGTTCCACACTCCAGCGATACAGTACAAAGACAGCGCAGCAGAGACTGAAGTGTCCCCAGAGGACGAAACAGGGTGGTGGACCCAGGCCAGGACTATGGCCTCTGTGAGCAGGCAAAGGGAGAACGGCACCTTCTCTGCTTTGCAAGCCTGCGGCTCAGCCTTTCCCACAGCGCAGCTGAGAGCAGAGGCCAAGCTGCCCACCCAAAGCGAGCCAAGCTAGCACTGCCCTGGCAACCAGACAGAGCTCTTCCCTCCTCTCCGAGACCATGGAAAACTGGGTTTACTGAGGTACAGACTTCCAGGCCAGGAAACTAACTGGGACCAACATCAGAAAAAGGTCCTTTTTCTGAGAAGAGTATTTAGCCAATTCAAGGTTCTGGACTCAAGAGCTAAAGACTCTGCCCCAGAACACACCAGTTATGGACTCCACTTCTTTAAACATCAGGAGAAAACAGAATTGTGTAGGCCACACTTCTGACCAGGAAAGGACCAAGAGCATCTAAACTTAGGACTGAAATGCCAGCTTCAGTCCTCTGCCAACTCCGGAGCCCCTGGGCACAGCCTCCGATCGACTGCTTCTGTGCTCAGCAACAACCTTCCGGGTCAGTGGCCGGCCATCCCTCAGTGACTTTACACGGACTCAAGAGGTCCACTGTATACTACGGTGATCTCGGTTAGTGTCGATGTATCATGTTCTCGAAAACTGCACTCTCACTGCAAAAACGTTAACTGAGGTAATGTTAATTAGCTTGATTTACTGTCAAGTGTATATATTATACAACATAGGTGTGTGGTGTCTCTACTTGGTGATTTCAGAATTAAAGCACCCAGCTCTCACTGCTTCCCCGAGAACCCGTCTGGGTAAGAGAACCCTCTCCTGGGCAACAGAACAGTTTCTGCACAAGCTCCTCGCAGCAATGTTTTTAACTTGATCACTCTTTTACTGCACGCTGTGATCCCTCACGTGGACCCTAAGCCCAGAAACACGTGTCATAAACAACGCTGCTCTGGGGGCAGTGACCATCACCATGTGTGACGTCCCTGTGGCCATGGAGAGGAGGTCGGGAGGGGACCCTGGGTGGAGTCCACCAGCCAGGCCCTCACAGGAGTCACCAGGACCCAGCCCATGCTGCAGGGCACCGCAACCTGTCCTCGCCTCCAGCTCAACCTCCTTACCAAGAGCAGGCGGTGCAGTGCTGTCACCCGCAGGCTTCACGGCCATCTCTCACCTACCCGCCTCATTCCGCTCCTTCACACCCACACGCCCTGCGCACACAGAGATACCCGGGCTCTGCCTGCTTAACACAATCCTCAAATGCATTATTCTACTCTGAGCACAAGACCACCGGAAATGTCTACATCTAAGATTCCAAAAGCTTACAACTCCATCCTCGTAAGAGGCAAGGGGCCGCACTGCGTTCACGGTACACGGACCCGGCCAAGCCCCCCGCCCTCTCTCACACGCACACGAGCGCGCGGTGGGTCACTCACGCCTAGCAGGTTGCGTGGGACGTAGCCCTCCTGGTCACTCAGCCGCGCCCACCACCACTCAATCTCGTCGTCGTCCTCGCGGCGGACGATGGTCATGCAGTCCCCTTCCTTCATGGGCAGCTCGTCTGCGTTCTGAGGCTCGTAGTCCCAGAGTGCATAGATGACTCCCTTGTTCATGATGCCCATCTTCTCCTGAACCCCTGGAGACATGACAGAGGGACAGCAGAGGAGATGTCACTGGGGCCCCGGGACTGGGGGACATCGGAACTGCTGCAGTCCCGGTGAGGGAGGGAGGAAGGCAGGGCCACAGAGCCCACGAAAGACGTGGGAAGAGGCTCTGTGGCGTCCTACGCAGCGCTGACACCAGCACCTCACAGAGCTGGTCTCGCTTCGAAAACAAAAACTTTTGCCAGCCCAGGAACCAAAAAGCAGCCCAACTCCAGGATATTACAAGAATAAATGACCCCTTGTCAACTTTCAGCCCTCTTCTAAATGTCATGAGCAAGAGATTCTGAAAATTTCATTCATTCTTTACCCCAAACACACAAAAGACAGAAAAAATCTATTCAAGGGGTCTGACTGAGACCCAAAGGGGCAAAGGAGAGAAAACACACTACACCAAGCATGTTAGAATGTAGAAATTCAGCAGTTTAAACACGATATAAAAGTTCACATACATTCAACTCTAAAATAATGAAAATAAGAATTTAAAAGATGTTAAACTCCCAAACTGAGGAGAAAAAAATCTTCAAAAGCCCCTTTTTCACCATAGTGAGTAATCAATCTATAAATTAGCTTTCAGTGTTACCCCTCTCCATTTATACCTTCCCTTCCTAAAGGACCACACTAGTGAAAGAAAAGAAGTCATCAGCCACGAGGCCACAGGGAAAGGCAGAGGGAAGGAAAGGAATTGGGTAACAAGGCTCTTAGTGACTCAGAGATAATTATTATTATTTTTTTTTATCTTATGTCTTGAAAGCCAGGAAAATACCTGCTTGCTCTTGAATGGATCCTTCAGCTTACATGAGCATCGAAGTATTAATTCTGAACTATTATACGAGGGATGTACCATTCTCAGTCATGGCCCTTCTCTTGCTCCCTGTCTCTCCCCATCTGTTTATCTCTCCGCAAAAATGAAACAAGAAATGAAATTGTTCTTCACCAAAAGAAACCTCTACCAATCTAAAGGGTTGCAAATATTTCCAACTTTCCTGCTCAAATAAGATTGCAAAGCATAACAGAATAATAATCAGGATACTGCTATGATTCCACGAAGTTTTATAACTGACTGAACTCATATCTGTTTACGATGGGAATGTACAAACAGCTAGGGAAGAGATTCTGGACACTTTAATGCGCTAAAGATAACAGCTCAAGTCCCGGTTTCAAAGAAAAAACCACTAAGAATAGAAAAATCTCATTACTTTGCATTTTGCCAGCCAAAGGGCTGCAAATTTGTTTGTTTGGTTTTTTTTACAAAATTTCTGAGGGACCTAAAAACACACGCAGTGTCATTAGTAAGTTCAGAAATGCAAACTGAAGGCAGCGCGGCCCCAGCGCAACTCCACCAAGGCCATGTGTTGGCAGCAAGCAGAAGCAAGTACGGAAACAGAAGGAGGGCAGGTACACACCAAGGCCCTGCACGCAGACCCCAGCCCAAACAACCTGACACAGCCAGCTGAGCGCTGAGGAGAAACTGGTGGACCTCCTGACCCCTCCCTCCACCGAAAGCCTGGACACAGACACAGCCCAGGTGGCGCCGGGCGGGACGGGCTGAGTCCCCTGCCAGCCACACAGGAGCGCTGGAAACTCAGCATGCAGCGTCCTAGGCCTCACCGTGTGAGCCCTACCGCCTCCAAACTCTCAGGACAAACTGAAGAAAACAATTAACTTCAACTTCTAAGCCTTGTAAGTAAAAAAACTGTAGGGCTAGGGATTTAGCTCAGTGGTTCCAGCACCTGCCTTGCAAGCGCAAGGATCCAGTTCAATCCCCGGTAAAAAAAAAAACTGTCTGTGAATAGAAATCCAAATTAGCACGTACCCACCTAAAACTTCAACTCTGTTTTTCTGTAGGGAAAGATCTGAAGTTAGCAATCAGAATCATCAACTGAAATCAAGAGGTGAAAAGAGAAAAGCTCCAAAATATGCGCCAGCTCTGATTTTCATTCTGCAACTGATCTGTGTGGAAGCCTGGCGCCCGGCTTCCTGTATCGATGCCGTTTCCGGTTCCGGGGTGGGGTCCACTTACTCACTGCAAGCGTCCAGCACCATGCAGTCCGGAGCCCACAGGGCCTCCTGGGACTGAGTGGGACGCTGCCCATGGCCAAGGCCAGGTGAGCACCTGTGGCCCGGGTCCTGCGCTCAGTGCCCAGGACGACGCCCAGTGAGACGCCCTGGGCGGAGGCCGGCAGCACGTACCGTAGAGGAACTGGGAGCACTGCGTGTAGCCCTCCTCCATCTCCTCACACTTGTCGGCTGCCGTCTGCATGTCACTGTAGGTCATGGCGAACACGGCCGCGCCGGACTCCACCAGGAACTTGCACACCTGCACGTTGTTGCACGAGGCTGCACAGTGCAGCGGGGTCCTGCAGGCGAGAGGAGAGGATGTTTCCACCGCAGACAGACGGCGCTGCGGCTCTGCCTCGCAATCCAGGAAGGGGAGACGAAGCAAGTTGAGTCCATGTCTGATTCCCCAGCCCAGTCCCCGCGCCAGTGTCAGGGACGTAACAGCCTAATCCAGATGCTGCCCATGAAACACACCCTAAAAACCCTCTCGCCACCCCTCTGCAGGTATCCAGGTCACACTGTACAGCTGTGCCAGATGCCCCCAGCCTCGTGCAGTCATAGGTGGGCTTTTCAGAGGGGCGGATCTGGAGTGTGTGACTGATTCAGGGTGCACTGCTAGGCTCAAGGGCGCCGGGGTTAAGGGTGTGAGTGCTGCCGCCCTAAGTAGTCTGGGTAAGAACAAAGGGCCAGGGAGATGCTGTTAAGGTCCCTTGCTTGCTTTTGCCATCTTCTGTCTGCAGTGAACTGATTCTCCTCTGCAACGCCCCTCTGCAGTGTGCCGCCCTGCTCAACACCAGCCAACTGTGAGCTGAAACTTCTACAAACTGTGAGCCAACTAAACTTTTCCTCTAAAATTTAGGTATCGGATATTTGTCTCAGCAATGACAGAAAAGCAACTAAGACACACATGTAAGCTGTCTTCACAGTATTTTGAGAATACAAAGTAAATTTTAATTGAAATTATTTGTCAATTCAATTCAGACCAGAAAGGTAACTGTAAAACACACACTTCCTCCTGTTTCAGGTAATTGATTAGCAGGAACTTATCAATGCCATGAAGGAGAATTCCCAGCATTGCAAACATTCAGATCGCAAGTGACCCTGAATTAATAGCAAAGGTGGAAGGGGAGTTTTCGCCCCTCCTGCCCCAGCAAGCAGACAGCTCCAGAACGGGTCAGCAGCAGTGTTCTCAGCTCACTGCCCGCCCCTCTCCCTTCACTGGGCACATGGTCTTTGAAAGAAAAAAGAGCTCCCACCCCATTCCAGGGAATGCCTGAAGGTCCAGTGAGTACTACCACAGAGTTCCCACACAACCAAACTCCCCACGTTAGGGAAGCAAGGCCATGACACAGCAGGGATTTGTTTTGGCTGAAGAGTCTCACACACACACACACACACACACACACAAGAAATGATCTTAGCTACCTTTTTAAAGCACACAAAAAACAGCTGAGGGGTGAAGGGTGGCTGAACGGCAGAGGCTGTGATAAGGCCCTGGGTTCAATCCCAGACACACGAGAGAAGATGGGCGTGAAGTACTAAGAGAGTTTACTTATCAGCTGTGCAGATGCAGTGATTCCTTTCCCCATTTCTCTATCGTGTACATTTCCACTGTGGGCACACATTACTATTAAATGTGATCTTTTAAAAAGTATAATCACAAAAGCTTCTCCAAGAATTATTTATAATAAAACAACATCAAAAGAGAAAACCAATCTAAATGACTACTGGGGAAACAGCCGCGATGAATGCACACTGCCCCTCAGTGGAAGAACATGAGGCCATTTCACAGCTATGTGCAAGCCATGTGTGCAGTTTACACGTGTGTGCATGAGAATCTGATACTGTAGTGCTACTTCTGACACCTGTTAAGTTTGCACCTGAAATGTCCCCACCTGGCGGTGTGACTGGGAGGGGTACAAACACTAGGAGTTGAAGCTTAGCAGGAGGGAAGGGTCATGGGCTGCCTCGCAGTGAGTGTTCTGCCCCTAGCCCCAGGGCTCCTGCTCTCTGCTTCCCCGTCCATGTTCTCTCTTGCCTCGGGCCTAAGGCAACGAGGCCACTGGCAGGGACAGAAGCCTCTGAAACCATAAGCCAAGCAAACCCCTCCTCCTTCAAGTCACTGCTCTCAGCTATTCTGCCACAGCTACAAAAAGCTAACATAATACTAAAAGGAAAGACGCATTAAAAAATAAAAATACTATAGCATGGGATTACAACTTTTTAAACAGTTGCCCGAGCCCAAAAGTAACCTGAAAATTCTAACTAGAGAATCCCAGAAGTAAACGCTCCATGAGGTCTGAACTGCACCTGTTCTGATGCTGTGATCGAGTCACGCCTGGTGCACTCTGTCCCACCAGGACGCAGACCCTCCCACCCAGTGTATCCATGTTGTATATGCTGCCTGCCTGTTAGTCACTCTGTCACTGACCCACTAGTCACTCGTAGTCGCTGACCAATGGTCACTGTATCACTTGTGTCCAAGCAGATGACTGCTTCATGTGGACACACTAATTCCACAGAGCCTAAGGCCACATCTCTCCAGCTGGGCACAGAGGCTGGAGGACCGGCAGGGACACTGCTCACCTCCAACAGCACAACCACCCACCCACAGGCTGAGCAGGACCCATACCACCCATCGCTGTCGGCAGCGTTCACGTTGACCCCGAACTGCACCAGGAACTTCACAATCTCTGTATGGCCTGCACACACGGCGTTGTGCAGCGCGGTGATGCCCTCATCGTTTGGCAGGCTGGGGTCCTCCACCTGGAATAGGAGAGAGGAGCACAGCTGACTTCCTGACACCCTGACGTTACCACCGGTGGACTCCTCGGAGAAGAGAGCAGAGAAATAGACTTTGGTGACATCTTTCACAGTGAAAACCTACAGGAGCAAGAAAACTACACCAAGAACAATCTTAGAAATAAGGCAGACAGAACAGCTACTTTAAGTAGGTACTCACAGAGAGGACTTTTTAAAAAAATGGATGTCATGGGCCGGGGATTTAGCTCAGTGGTTCCACCGCCTGCCTTGCAAGCGCAAGGACCCGAGTTCGATCCCCAATACCAAAAAAAAAATGGATGTCATTTTTGTTTATCCTCCCAACTTCCTACCATCCACTAATTTCTAAGTAAAAGTTACACCTGCTATGGAAAAGAAAAAAGGCAACTAAAAATATTTTCAATAGTAGCCTTCTGAAAAGTAGGGACCACATCTGTGATCCAGAGCTGTACAAGTGTACACGTAAGAGATTTTTAAAGGGTCAAATCTCCCCAGGCATGAGGAGTCCTCTAAACACCACGTGAGGGTGAACGCCTATATCATCAAAGTTTTATTCACACTTTTAAAACAGCAGAGCTCCAACGCTCCTCCACCCAACAACCCTAAAAAAGAAATTTAAAAATACAACTTCTCTAGAGTAACTTTCTAATTTGAGCTCTAAAGCAAAATCCACAAGGTTACATTTCAGAAATGAACCGGTGATGGTCATACCTCATAAATAATTCTCTGCACAAGGTCGAATTCTCCCTCCAAGGAGGAATCCAGGAGCAAGGCCAGAGGGTTGAACTTGACCCTCATTCCATGTGCAATCCGCTCGGAGCCTGTCTTTCGCAAGTTTGTCCTTTTGCCCTGAAGCAGAAAGGCATGGAAAATGAAGCAAAAGAAACAAAAGGGGAGGAAGAGCTCAGCTACAGCAGCGAAAGGAACTTTAAAAATATGTGATGTAGCACACTGTATCGCAGATAGCACCATTCAGAAAAGCACACAAATCACACCACCACCCCGGGGGCCTGAGGGAGGAGCTGGGCCTTGAAGCTCCTGGTGACATCGAAGGTGGGAGCATGGTGGCCTGGGCAGTGGGGCTGATTTGGCCACGGACCCCACCAGCCAGGCCTGGTCTCTGTGCAGCTCAATTACGGAGGCTCATGGGACAAACGACCATTCATCTCGCCTCACAAAAGCCCCACTGTTCCCAACTCACACAAAAGAGAACTAAGGCACACGGCCAGTGAGTGGCAGAGCTGGGACTCAAACCCAGGCGACTGGCTTCTCTGACGCCCCTCGGGCCAAGCACACAGGGAGGCCAAATGACATGGATAAGTACTATCAACAGTCTACCCAGGAGGGTCCCACTAGGCTTACAGTGTTTTAATAAGTCAGGCTCTGTGAAAGGCACCAGGACATGAGGCACGTGCCTGTAATCCTAGCTTCGCAGGAGACCGAGGCAGGAGCATTGTGTGGTGGTGGCCAGCCTGGGCGACTTGGCGAGGCCGTCTTAAAAACTAAATTAAAGAGGGCTGGAGTGCAGCTCAGCAGCTGCCTGACACATGTGAGATCCTGGGTTCAATCCCCAGTTAACATGCACTCCGCCGCAAGAATCTGAAAGACTAGATATAAATCCGATAAAAGACTTCTGAAACACATCCAAAGAAGTGGAAAAGTTCCTCAAATGTACAATACACGCTTCTCTCTCATTTTACAGCAGATATAGAAAACCACTGAGTTCTGAAAACATGAAGTGTCAAATGGTATAGCTCACAAGCATACCAGGGCCCGTGGCGTCCTCTGTGAAGGGCTGCACACCATCCCCTAGAGGGCCGCGCTGTGCCCACCCCAAGGAGCAACGCAAGCCAACCTCCAACACCCGGCACAGGAGGAAGGGGGGCCTTGCTTTCCCAGGAAAAGCACAGCAGAATCTTCAAAAGAAAGCACAATCCTTTCGCAAACCCAAGCTCCTTTCTCCTCAAAAGTGTGAATTCTCTTGACACACTCACCGGCTGCAGCGTGGGCTGGTTTTGCCAGTGAGGCTTGAACTCCTTCCTTCTCTTTCACATTTAAAACTCAAATCACAGAATTGTGCCTCATCCCTGTGGTGCAGTACAGTTGTTTAAACAGTGTCAGCGTCACTTTAAAACATTTTTCTTTAGGCTGAAATGTTTACTACCGAGCAGTTGTAGGCAGATTTTTGCTGAAACCAGTAAGTTAACTACAGATAACCATCAACTTTGAACACTGTCACAGCTAAAATTTGGTCTCAGGGCCCAAACAGCAATTTGCTACCTTGCTTTTAACCGTGTCTTAAGCTCCTGGCTCTGCACGCTTGTGCTTATGGAAACAAAGCAACTTCCAGACAAAACAGATGATCTGCGGACATACTGGAGCTCCCGTTCTCATCTATTTCAGCGGCAGGATGCACTTCTGAGCAAGCACTTGCTCCCTGGAAGACCTCAGAGGTGGACAGAGCCCACGCAGCAGCTCCCAGAGCCCCTTCCGGTTAGGGGCCAGAGCTTGGCATTGGCAGGCGCCTCAGACCCTGCTGCAAGGGGCACAATCAGCGATGCCCCCACCAGCGGCCCCACTTCATCCACCCTGCCGACTGCACACGCTGCCATCCTGACAATCACCTGCATTTCACTAAAATAAATGTCCTGGCGGGAGTGTGGCTCAGTGCTAGCGCTTGCTGGCTTGTGCAATGCCCTGGGTTCCATTTCCAGCGCTGAACAAAAATTTAAAATTTAAAAATTCATCGCTAGGAGAAAAAGTTTGAAAAAGAGTGACAGTGCCACCCAGAGAAGTCTCACCACCGGGCAAGTTCACAGAGCCAGCCCAGTGCTGTTCAAGCTCCGATCCACTCAGATGCCCCAGAGTGTGACATGAGCTAGAGAGAAACGGCAAGCACCATGATGACCGCAGGGGTGAGAACGGACACAGTCCTCTACACAGATTCGAGGTCTTCCTTAAAAGGCAGAAATGTTCCTTATGCTAAATGTGCTGTGTCTGGTTTGATTTTAGCCATGTTTTCTGAAACAGGGTCTTGCTCTGTAACCTAGGCTGGCCTTGAACTCCTGACTCTCCTGTCTCGGCCTCCTGGGTGCTACAATTACAGGTGTGCGGCACCGCACCATGCTTCTGCACATACTGCATTTTTGTACTAAGATCACCGTGTGCCAAGGGGAAAGACAGAGGCAAACCGCAGAAGCCTGGGGCACCACGCAGTACTCACGGGGGGCAGGGCACCCTGTCCGGTGACCTCAGGGGGGCGCATGCTGGCGAGGTCCTCTCCGGGCACGTCGGGCTCCCCGGACGGGTAGGGCGGCGGGGGGTACGGGGGGTACTCCTCCAGGTACACCTCCAGCGGGCGGGGCGGCTCTGCACGGGGCTCCTCCTCGGCACCCTGGGCGCCCGGGCTGCTGTCCGCTGCCCCTTCAGGCACACAGTCGAGGCCTGCGGGAGCAGTAGGCCTGTTGCTGTCCTCAGCCCCGGGGGGCCCCACGTCCTCTGGGGACGGCGGCACGGGGGTGGGGGCGGCCTCCTCCTCGGGCTCCACGGGTAGGTAGGGGTTGGGGATCTCCCCGGTGCCCTCCGAGCCTGCGGGCGCGGGCACTTGGCAGGGGTGCGAGGGCACCGAGAGGGTCTCCATGGCGGCGAGCGTGGTCCTCTGGTACAGCAGCTTCTGGATGTTGGGCCCGCCGGGGCCCTCGGGCTCCGTGATGGAGCTGCGCTTCTTCAGCGGCCGGGGGGCGTTGGCCAGCTTCCTGCGCAGGGCCTCCCGGTCGGCGTCGTTCTGGTTCCGGTAGGGGTTGGACAGGAAGGGCAGCAGCTTGGTGGGGCTGAGCGGGCGCGGGATGCGCTCATTCTCCTGGCTCTCGGGGGCCGAGCACGCGGGCTCCGTGTCAGGCTCTGCGCTGCCCGCTGGGCCCTGGCCGCCGCAGTACGCGTTGTCCGGTGGCTGCGGCGGGGTCTGGGCTGCCGCAAGCACAGGCTTGCCATACACTAATCAGAAGAGGGAAACAACAACAAAATCCGGGTTAGGGTTGCGTAAGCAAAAGAGGCCAGGAACAAAAAGGGCCAAGAGTAGCTACGCCTCTTTCAACTTCCAGGTTACTTCACAATGTCCCTGAAGCACAACCGATTTCTTAAATCCCATCCTCCCATAACAAAACCACAAAACTGAAGTCAATATGTGCATCAGTATTTTACGAACTAGTAAGAAAGAAAATGTTGTTTTAATAAGAAATCTGACTGGCATCCAAATTAAAAATATCAAACTGTGAAAAAACAGAGCCCATGAAAACTGGAAACCCTCTCAGGCGTCTAGACTGAACCTCAACATGGCCACGCCTCCCTCAGACAGCTCAAGGCGAGGCAGTGGGAGAAAGCAGGCGCCCTGCACACAGCCTCTCCGGACCAAGGCCACCACCCTCATCCTGGCCGCAGTGTCGCATGAGGCAGGGCTCCTGAAGGCCCCTTGAACAAGAGGGGCCACCACTGCAGCCTGGGGACCACGGCATCGGTCCCAGAGGGCCCAGGGCCTCTGCTGTGTCCCCACCAGCGGGTGGCTCAGCCACGGCCTCCGCCCGAGGCCTTACCACTCGCGAAGTGTGGGCCACGCGGCTGTGTCCTGGTCAGCACACTCTGCACCGCCTGCTGGAAGTTCTTGCCGGGCGCCTGGTGCCGCGTGTACATGGAGTAGATGGAGCTGGCCGCCAGCGTCTGGGGCTTCCTGAAGGCCGGTGGGACGGCATCTTTGGGAGGCTGGGGCGTAAAGGGCCGGACTGCAGCGGCGGGGGGGCTTTCCTGCTTAGGCCCTGTGGGCAGGCCATGGTCGCGGCCACCCGAAGGCACACTGGGGGACAGCACCACCCTGGGCTGCGACCCTGCTGGCTTGGGCTTATGGCCCACAGCTGTTGAGGCAGCTGGCAACTGCTGCGGGCTTCCCTCCAGCTTGGTATCAGAAGGGGACGTGCTGGCTTGTCCAAAATAAGGCAAGTTAATCTGTTTTGGTTTTGTAGGAACAGGAGGTGGCACTTTAGCCACATTCTTGTTTGCAGCCTGTAAAACACACATACAGAGCCAGTTAGAAAACTGTACTCCAGGTAGCCAGGCTGCTGCAGGTAACCCGATTTCACAAACATTATATACACTGTAAAACATTAGCTCGACATCTCTCCATCCCTTACTGAATCACCGTGACAGGGCCTTCAGAGGTATGACAGACTCCCGTGACTTTCTCCTCTGCTCCTCCTCCTGTTTGGACCAGTAAGTGACACTTGGACACTGTCACTGGCTGACTTTGGTGTTCACAGTCGGCCCCTCTGCATGACCCTATTTAACAGAACCCACGCACCTGGGCTCCCCACTGAGCTCCCCCAACCGGAGCTGTTGCCACACACTGTGGCCTGCTTATCCAAGGTCAGCGTCCCGGTCCATGTGTCATACGCCTAGCCCCAGACCTCAAAGAAATAAGAGCCTTGGAAAGCACAGATCCTTCTTCCGTGCAGATACTCTTGAAGAGAAGCACACAAGTACAGCCCGGGCACAAGCGCACAGTCATTTCCAACGTGGTAAGAGCTGGCTCTGTTCGTGCAGGAGGGGCACAGCTCGAGTGCTGTAGCTTTCCTTGACCCCCAGTCCGCTGTGCTGCTCTCCCACATAACTCCGCCCCGCACCACAGAATCACCCGTACAGTGGAGGCCCTGATGCCCCTACCTGAGCGTCACGCAGGATGTCCTCGCTGCTCTGGTTTTTCCGCAGCGTGCCAAAGCCGGGCGGGACGGCGCTCTGGTCCACTGTGTCAAACATGGAGAAGGGTCGCACTTTCTTCTCCTTCTCCCTCAGCGGAACCTCCCCATCATCAACTGGGGATGGAAAACCACAGCCGTTCACACTGTCTGGAATGAAGCTGCTTCTCCCGTAGGCCACCTTCTCCTTCCTCTCGCTAAGCTCCACCCCCACCAAAGGCTTCCGGCTCGAAAGCTGAGCTGGAAACACTGCCGTGAGGGGACCTCAGCCTCGGCTAAGTGATGGCGTCTGGAAGTCAACTAAATGCCCTTCAAAAATCTTCCCAGGTGTCACTCCCTCGGAAAGAATCACCTAGGGGAGAAGACGGTGCCCTTCTGAGGGACAGCCTCACCTTGGTCTGGGGCAGGCCTAGCACTCTGGGGCATGGAGAAAAGGTCCGCACTCGGAGGAGTCCAGTCAGGGCCAGCGGGAGGGACTCTAGGGCCTGGGGTACAGGGAGAAGGTGGCTGCACCCTACACGCAGCACCGAGGCCCTTCCAGTGCCCTGCGCACTGCCAATACCAAGCCCTCTAACGACAGCTCTACACACTCAGACTCCCAGCACCACGCAGCAGACCTTGCATTTCTCATTCAGGATTCTCCCACCGTACTCAGTTTCATCAGCCCCAGCAAATGAAACGTCAGCTCGAGCCAGCAAGGACCGGCTCCTCCTCGCGGTAAGAAAACCTCACCAGCGACCAGGGCCACGTGGGGGATGGAGCCTCTGAGATGCCCAGAGCACAATGCTATGGGTGCTCTCTGCCTGACAAAAGGGCCTCTGTGCACTCGAAGCCGGTCTGGACCTTCACCCCCGACGGCAACCTCCAACTTTCACACATCAGTGTTTTCAGGCTTTTACTACACTGATATTTGAATTTCAAATGCCATGGCTTTTATTTTTCCTTTCTAGAATAAACAGAGCCAGATGACTCAGCTCTCTCTCCTCACGGCACAGTGAGCTTCGTCATGCCCTGCAGAACAGCGCTCAGAGCAAAGTGACAAAGCTGGCGATTCCGTCTTCCTTCCAGGGGTCCGAAGGGCGATGCTGTGAGGAAGCTTGGCCCCACTCTCCCTGCGACTGCCCTCCAATCTCTCCTTCCAGACAACAGCCTGGCCGCCCCTCCCATGTGCCTGGACTACACACGACGCAAATATTACACGTGCAGGCAGCCCTGCTACTCTCACCTGACTCTCCCAGGATGTTTATCTTCATTCTAAAAACTATCAGCATAAAGTTATCGTGGATAAGCACATAGGCGCCCCTGTGCCACTTGGCCACAGAATGGAGTCCCCTCCCCCTCTGTGCAGACAACACCGACATTTACAGGTGTGAAACACAGCGGTTCTCAGGCCACTGACATCAGCCCAAATTTTCCTACCGACCTAACAAGATGGAATGTCCTAAAGCAATTTTTAGATTTGCAAAATATTACATTTCATTTTCTGAACAGAATTCATATTATTCAGGGTTTTTTAAAAAACTTATCAGACAATACGAAGGGAATTTCAGATTTTAAACATGAATAAGAACATGCAAATAAGTTTTTTTGCTTTTAACTCTGAAAAGCACAGTGGGACAGAGAGCCACACTGGGGAGGATGGCACTGTCACCTTTGGCTTGCAGAGCGGCCGCGGTCCTCATGTTGGGCAGCGTCTGCACCTTCGCCTCAGAGGCCTGCGGGGCCATGGGACCCTCAGGCTGCGCCGGCTTCACCAGCAGCTCCGGCCTCGGGGGCAGCCGCGGCATGGTGGACGACTGGATGTA
>NW_022900923.1:954932-982280 GCF_012274545.1 Fukomys damarensis | reverse complement strand
GCGAACCCGGGTGGGGGGGCCAGGTTCCCATCGGTCAGAACCTGGGGAGAGGGCCGGGGTCCGGGGGTGTGAGTGCCGGCGCTCCACTGCACTGGGTGGGGTTTCCAGCGAGCCCCACCATGAGGCCTGGCGACGGCATCAGAAGGACAGGACAGGGGCGCAGGGCGGTCCCCCCGCCCACCGGCCCAGCCTCACCGGTAGGTTCTCCTTCTGCTGAAGCGCCGCCTTTTTCTTCCACAGCCGGTCGCGCAGCTCGCTGACACGCCGGTCCATGACGGCCACCTCGGAGTTGCGTTTGTTCAGACATTCCCTCTGCTGCTGCAGCTTGGCGTTCTGCTCCTGGTTCAGCTTGTTCCTCAGCTGCAGAAGCAGCAGGACTAAGGAAGGAATGGAAGAGGCCCTTCTCCCTGGCAGCAATCACACAGCTGACTACTGCGCAATTTCTAAAATTGTGAGGCTGACACAATGTGCTCCTGGGTTACAATCAAGGGGTGTCTGTGCCGGCTGCGGTGCCTGCACTTCCTGCCTGAGGTGCCGCCGAGTTTATTCCGGTTCTCGGGAAACACTGCCACCCGCCCCCACGCCCTCCACAAAGGCAGCTGTGTCCCGGCACTGCCTGCTATCCCCAGGCTCCCAGGCAGCTCTGCCTACCTGCAGCTCCTTGTACAGCCGGTCCAGCTCAGCCACTGCAGACTGGCTGTCATGGTGGCCATCGATCCTGCCGTTCTTCAGCATCTCCAGCTGCCTCATGAGTTCTTCTACTTTTGACACGGCCAGGACTAGCTCCCTCTGCTTCTGCTGGAACAAACTATTCATCTGTTCAATTTCCTCCACTGGAACGAGAGAACAGAAAAGAAAAGTAGGAATGGCCTCCTTCCCGGCAACCAGGCTCTCTTGAAAAGTGTAGAAACCTGGAACCAACCTCAGCCTTTCAGAAGCAACTGAAAGGGACACAGACATCTCCAAATGTCAGTGCAGACATCTGAGGAAGCTGCAGGATTTATACAATGAATGTTATGAAACATTAAATGCCACATTTTGGAAACAATGAACTTTTTATTCTCAATTGTACAATGGTGGACAGAACTACTGAATTGCTAAAATCCTAATCTAAATGGTATTGTGATAGATGGAACTACCTATATGAGTAAAATCTTTATCTTCATCAAATTCTTAGTCAAGAATTAATTCAAGAAAAAAAGGACCCTTTCCAGGGTTAATTTGAAAAGCCTGCTATACATTCAGTGCTAAATTCAACAGAGAGGAACTTGAAACATCAAAACTTCAATTGCTATGCTTTTTCTAAAAATTCCTTTTAAACTCACCTACGGAGACTCATCTTCTGAGCACAAACTCACATAAACTCTGGACAGTCCCACATCCACGCCCTCATTCACACAGCCCACGTCCATACAGCCCACGTCCACGCAATTCACATCCACACAGTCCCCTCCACACAGCCCTCGACTACTCAGCTCAAGTCCACGCAGCCCACTTTCACACAGCCTCGACCACACGGCCCACGTCCACGCAGCCCACTTTCACACAGCCCTCAACCACGCAGCCCACGTCCACGCAGCCTGAAGGCACAGCGCACCGAGCTTCCCGTTGCTCAGCCGCTTCTGCTCCACGTGGCCCTTGAGCGCCCGCACTTTCTTCAGCTTGGCCTCCTGGCTCTCGGCCAGTTCTCTCAGCCTCTTGAGCTTCTCCTGCTCAGCTGCCTGTTGCTGACGTTGATCTTGTTGTTTCAAAAATTTTAAGCGCTGTTCCTAAAGATAAAAATGGGAAAAGCAGTCCCTGGCAGGTCTCTTTGGACAGGTGTCCCAGGCCCTCGCAGTGGCCTGGCCACATCCCTATGTGGGTCCCCCGGGACACCTTCCACTCGGTCGTGCTGGGTGCTGGCCGCACACAGATGCTCCTGGAGAGAGGACCCAGGACACCTGGCAGTTCGCAGGTAGCAGGGATCCTGGACTGGTTTTCCTAATTGCACTACAAATTCGTGCAGGGCTCCTGTGCAGTGGGGGCCAGTGCAGGAAGCAGTGGTGAGGATTCAAATCCAGATTTACACCCAAGCTCAGCCACACGTGACCCACGAGAGCTGGCTCACTCCACAGCCTTCAGAACACACGCCTGTGTCCACACAGCAGGGTGACTGGGAGGAGCCACAGCCCCTGCAGCAAGGGTTCAGTGAGGTGGAAACACAGCTCTGCACGGCCTGCACTCAACCACACTGTCAGACACTGCAGAGTGCACTGGAAGCTTTGGCGCTAAACTGTTAACCGTAACTGAGGAGCAGAGTCACAAGTCCATAACCAGCAGGGAGCTTCTCAGTGCCCACAACTCAAGCTACACGGAAGCAATTCCAGCACAAGGACCCTGAGGCCAGAAACTCATCCGGCCACCCCTTCCCGTGGGAACTCAGCCCTGCCGCTAGTCCCAGTGCCACTCCACCCACTGTGTCCAAAGGCGCCATCATTAAGACAGCGAGGGGACCAGCACACACAAGGCGCTGCTGTGCCAAGGATGTTGCCTGGCATCACACAAGGGACGGGCGCAGGCACTCTGGGAATCCTGCATAGACAGCCACTGCATGTGAGTGCCAGATGGTCACAAGGACCCCTGGGTCGTGGGAAGCCACCAAGTGTCCACCCCAGTGGCAGGAGACAATGGTCACTAAAACCCATGCTGGCACACACAGCCCAGGCCAGGTCCCCATGGGTCGCTGGTGCACAGCCACGCCCCTCCTGCTGATCAGAGCCAAGCCCAGCAGCTGCCACCAGTGGAGGAGCGTGGGCTAAGACAGCAGACTGAGATCAGACTCTGCCCAGTGTCCAAGAGAAGCCGAGAGCTGGCACTGACTGCAACAGAGAGGATTTTCCTTGCCCAAGGCCACGCACAGGGTTAGTCTGTGGGTAAAAGTGTTCCCCAAAAGGCAGTAATCTATGCTGGTCCCAAGTGGCAGAGGGGCAGTGTCAGGTCACTAGACGTTAGAGTTACTCCAGCTGTGGCCCAGAGGGGTCCCAGCGGCAGAGCGAAGGGCTCTTGGCCTTTCCTGTTTCACCCTCTCTTCCCCAGCACCATCACCAGGATCATAGTTGATCAGGCTGGGCACTGCGACACTCCCAGCTACTCAGGGTGCGGGGGAAGCAGGAGGATCACTGAGCCAGGAGTCTGAGGGCAGCTGGGGCAGCCCAGCAAGACCCTGAACTACCACCCTCCAAAAACAGGAGTCAGGAAGACCGTGAACAAGTGGGAGGATTCAAGCACCCAGCACAGTGCTGGAGCATGGGCAAGCAAGTGCCAAGGGTGTGGAGCTGAAGGCTGGTGAGGCCACTCCCATGTGGGTCAGGACGGGGTGACGGAAGACAGCTTTACACGAGTGCTGGCAACTGAGCAGCGGGGCTCGGGGAGCAGGCGTACCTTGGTGGCCAGCATCTGCTGCTGGGCCTCAATCTGCTGCTGCTGGCGAGAGGCCATCTCCTGAAGCTCCGCCAGCGTTAGGTCCATGCGGGGACTGTCCACCTGCAGCCAGGACACAGCGCCACACTCAGCCTGCGGCACAGGACCAGGCCAGCCCAGCCACTGCCACCATAGAGCCCAAGGCTAGCCTGGGCAGCACAGCTAGACCCTGTCTCCAAACTCAATTAGCCCTTTTTTCTGTAAGTGGTTATGCAACAAATAAAAATCACTAAAACCAAAACTAAACAAAAACTTTGACTTCTTCAACTGGGTTTGTGATACATTCAGCATCTAAATTCTTACACTTACTACCCCTGTGGATATGGGTTAAAAGTGATAGTTTTTAAAATAACCTTTGGGCAGGCATCCTCAACCCGGTGATACAAAGTAAGAGTGACTGAGACACAAGGTTACCAAGCACAAGTATAGATGAAACTGAGACTCACTCCATTCTCCTTTCGCTGGTGTTCTCCGGGGACTTTCACACCATTTCTCCTCAGACTTGGATCCTGAGACCTCGGGCCACTCACTAAGCACAAAATTTAAAGGCAGACTTTAATCCAAGAGCCGAGAGCCTGTACCACTCACACGCCGATTCTGCTGTGACTGCGCTGGGCTCGGGGCGAATTGGCATCTGCCTTCTCCTAACAGCGACAGGTTAGGGTGCAGATGAGGGAGAAGCTGGCACCAGGACCCCCCACACAGAGCCTGGCCACTGGGAAAGCCCCGGGCCACCTAACAACAATAGAAACCCACAAATCGTGCTCTCTGGCTATGGGGATCTCACACCGTGCTGTGTTCCCCTAGTTCTGAGCTACTCAGAAGGAAAACCAGAGACAGCCTCACAAAACGAAATAACTGAAATTAAGTCAATCCATCCAATTTAAGATTGTCTGTAACTTGTACACAAAATAAGCAATTAACAGAACAAGTGAGTGGTGTTTTGGTTTATTGAGGCATTCTGTGGTCCGTAAGCTCTGAAGAACCTTCCTCGTTTAAGTGCAGCTTTTTGGTTTCTCTGGGAAAACACTACCTGAAAAGCACTGAGCATTCTGATTTTTGGCAAAAAATAATTTTGCAACCCAAAATATGATTCTCTCAGTCCCATTTAATGTATCAAAAAGGGTAAAGGATGAATTTAAACTGATATATTCTATAGTATCAGCAAAGGGAACATCTAAAATACATTTCATTCTTGTAAACCCAGAAATTAGAAAAGTTATTAAACTACCTCTTAAGAAACTTTAGACTACAGATGCTGTGAGTCAAATGCCTGTCGTATCTGCCAGGAAGCACACTACAAACCCCTATGTCGATACATTGAAAAATAAGCAAGCCAGATGATACAATTATTATCCACAACAGCACAGTGTAACTGTATTTTTCTTTCTCTTTCTTTCTTTCTTTCTTTTTTTTCTTTTGTACCAGGATCAAATTTGGCTTGTGAGGCAGGTGGTAGAATGACTGAGCTAAATCCCCAGCCCTTATTTACATTTTTATTTTTTGGAATACTGGGGATTGAAACTAGGACTTCACACATGCTAGGTAAGGGCTCCACCATAGAGCTGCAGCTCCAGCCTGCATTTATTTGTTAGTTCGATTTTTTTTGTTCTTTTGAGACAGGATCTCATTCTGCTGTTCATGCTTGGCCTTGAACTCACTATGTAGCCCAGGGTACTTCAAACTCCTGTGATCCCCCTGCCTCAGCCTCCTGAGTGCTGGGACTACTTGAGTGACCCACCAGTCTCCCAGCCCACATTTTAAAAGTACTACACAGACATGGTGGTCAGCTACTGATGAGGCCCAGCCAGGGGAATCACAAGTTCAAAGCCAGCCTGGGCAATTTGGGAAGATTCTGCCTCAAAATAAAAATGGCTGGGATGTAGCTCAGAGTAGAATACCACTGGTTCAACACCCAGTACAAATAAAATAAAATTCTGCTCAAACTGGGCATAGTGGTATGCACCTATAATCCTAGTGACTCAGGAAGCTGAGGCAGGAGGGATTCTGAGTTCAAGCCCAACTAGCCCAACATACTGAAAGATCCTCTCAAAAAAAAAAAAATTAAATCTTCCTGAATTCTCCAACAAAATAGGGTAATCAGTCATGATAGTTCTGCAAAAAAACCAAAAAAAACCCACTTGTTTCTTTGCTGCCTCAAAGAGCAAACACTTACCTAGTTTCTCCTTAATACAACCAGTTATGTAACTGTAACCAAAAGGAAGACCCCAGAAATAATTTCATGCACGTGTGGGTCACAGTCCCAGTGAGACAGGACAGAAGCCATGGCCCCATCTCCTGACCTCTGCCTGCCTCCCAGGTTCAGGGAGCAGCGGCCCCACCCCACTCCGTCCCTGCCTGTCTAACACAGTGTGGCGCTGGCTCCTGCGGCAGCGTGACAAAGGCCCCCGCGTTGCCACATTACTGTTCTCACATTTCAGACACGGACTCACGGTGCGGCCAGGAGACTCGTTCATAATTTACCGCACTCTGCAGGAGACACTCGAACAGGGTGATGGGCAGGTGAAATGCAGCTCATTAACGAGAACGGGCTGCACCACCACGTGAGTGAAGAGAAAACTCAGGTGCCAACGCCAACCCCAAAGTGTAAAGAAGGCTGGGGGACACGAATATCAAAACACGACTGCAGACACAGGCACCGACGGCTGCCCTTGGGCCTCGGTCCCAGGCTAGCTGGGGCGGTGAGTCAGGGGGCCCAGGGAGTCCTCCTTCCTATCGTCAGCGTGGACCACTACCAGAACAGGAGGGAAGCAGAGGACGATGCCCCTCGGTCACAGCCGCCACCTCGTCCCGCCTCCCAAGACAACTGCCCTCGGCTTTCTGTTTTAAAACTCCAGGGGTTCCAGAAACCCCCAGGAATCCTGCCTCGCCCCGGGCAGAGTCCACGAGGCCTTGGGCCACATCCAGCCCCACGGCCCTGAGTCACCTTCTACCTCCCCGCTGCCATCCACACTCTGTCACTAAGACGCGGCCACCACCACCAAGTCCTCCCCTTGGGGACAACGCTGCCCTTGGGCCTGCCGGGTCCTCTAGCCCGGCCCATGACACACACAGCTGACAACGGAAAATGGAACATTCTGTTTTCTGATGAGTTTCCTCTCGCTGCACCCATCGTCTCCTCTTGCCCCGTCCCCTTCAGTGACCCCTCCGTCCACCCAGCAGAGCCACCACCTTGCCAACACCGTCTCCTCCCCGTCTGGGGACTTCCACAGAGTTGTCACACAGCACCCAGCGTTGGGTCACCCTGTGTCTCCGCCTCCACGGCTGCCCAGGCTACAAGCACTACAGAGACCGACACCTCAGTCTCGGGGTGTCCTCGGGGCTCTGCAGGACACTGACCCCCACGGTCTCGGGGTTTCTCATCCCAGCTGACCTCAAGGCGTCCCACAGTCCACCTTCCCAGGACGCGCCCTCCTCCACGGACAGCACGCCTGCGCCCCGGGTCCACCATGGCCATTTCAGATGACTTCACCACACCCTGGTGTGCAGAGAACCCCGACTCACACCAGAGTGCACACAGTGAGACGGCCACGTCTGTCCCCACCAGCTCCTTCACCTCTTAGACTCCTGTCCCTCTTGCTGCCTGCTCTCCTCCCCGACAGTCACCAGCCACAAAGGAAAAGGCTCGGACACCGGTCCCGAGCCACGGACGACCACCCACCTACGTCTCTGCCGGGCGGGCGTTCATGACGGAGGAAGAAACGAACTTCATTCCGCTGGCTTCCCAGTCGCTGAAGAACATCGAACATTCGCTCATTGTCAGCAACTGGGCGTTCTGCGAGAAATGAGAAATCATATTATCTGCAGGAAAAAGAAAGATGAACACATTTACCACCTAGTCCTGACCAAATTACACGTCCTGGACAGCAGAAATTCTTCATATCTTAACATTTTTCTTTTCTTGCAGTGAAAGAACTCAGGAAAGGAAGTGACCCCAATTTCTACACAGAGCCAGCGTGGAGCCGGATGGAGTTCTAGGTGGAGGAAAGGGCTGGGCATCTAGTCCAGCACGCACCTTCCTCGTCGTTTGAGTTGTGCGGTTTCTGTGAAAATCCACCATGCCAGCCAGTCCCTCCCAAGGCTAACATGCTACGGCTCCACAATTATCTAAAGAAAATATAACCAGGAGCTTTCTAAGTTTCCTACTATGATTTTTAGTTTTTAGTACAGCCTATTTCTAACTTACAACTTGGTAAACAATGTTAAAAGGTCACACTCCTCTACTTCTAAACAAAAGGCTCCCGACTGCCGGTAGAGAATCTCTCTAGGAGACAGCCGGCCGCCAGGACTTTGGAGGCAGGGGGTGCTGTGTTATCTTGAGTCCTCCAATAATCTTCCAATCTCAGGAAAGCAAGCTGGAGGTGAAAACCAAACACAACATCTGAGAAGGCAAACTCCAAATGGCGGCAATATCGTTTTTGAATATGCCTGCTAAAGTAGTCCAAGAACACTACACGCTCACCACTGGTCAAAGACGCCAGCTCCTTAAATACGCGATATGGGCAGAGCCAGTTCTGCCCTCTGGATCTCACCTGCCTGCTGGGAACCGCAGGGCTCTGGCCTCGGGCCCTCACCTAGGGAGCTGCACAGACAGACAGCCCCTCTGTGAGCTGCAGAACCCTCAGGCACTCATGAGGAAAGCATCCATGACCGAGAGACCCACGCCAGAGGATTGCTGAAAGAACCCTCCGTGCCCAGCATCACAGAGGCACAAACACAGTCCTCAAAACAAACGAAGTAAGGACGTGTATGGCACACACCTATAACTCCAGCTACCCGGGAGGCTGAGACAGAAGGAAATTCAAAACCAGCCTTGGCAACCTGCCAAGACCAAAGTATCAGTCAGCTTTCCCACCACTGGGACGCGATACCTGAACCCCACGACTGAAAGGGGGATGGGTTTAATTCAGCTCACGGTGTCAGAGGGTTCAGTGCATGGCTGGCTGGCACCAAGGCAAGAATATCACAGAGAAGCAAAACTCAGTGCCAGAGAGGAAGGGTCAGAGGCCACATACAGACCTCCAGGTTGGCCTCTGTGGCCCCGGTGGACACAGTTGGAAGTGTTCTCCTCTAGTACCTGGGTGGCTCCCAAAGCCAGTCAAGCTGACAGCTTCCCTAACTGCCACAGCCCGTCTTCGAGAAACACAGACAGAGAGAGAGAGAAAATGAAATGAAGTTAACCTCCAGGTTCCCACAGCTAAGAGGAAATGAAGGACATGCAGCAACTCCCAGCCCCACTGGCTGCCCGGGGACCGGTCCCTCACAGGGGCACGGGGCAGCGGCCTGGCGACAGGCCATCCCACGCGGGCCTGGCCTCGCTGAGACAGCTTCAGAGGCCCTTGGAGCTCTGGCCACCCCAGTCCTGGCCCTGGCATCCCCAAGGCTGGTCACAACACGCTCACTGCAGTCCTGCACACCCACTCGTGCCCGCCGCTACCTCGCAGGACGGACCTGTCGGCTGGATCAGCTCACAACCCTGTGTCTCCGCACCCCTCAAGATGCAGTACGACGCAGGGGTCCAAGGAGTGTTCTCTAAGCAAATTTGTGAGTGGACAGTAACAGAAGAGAAAGGGAAGAAGGGTGGGGGAGGGAAAGAGGAGGAGCTTGAACACTTGCGAAAGAAACAACAGAAGACAGTGGCAGCTTTGTTGTAGGAAAGGACATCTGTAACCAGCACACAGAAGCCCTGAGGTCCAAAATAGAGTTTTCCAGATGCCTAAAATGAAGAGGGAAGGCAAGAGCTAAAGGAAATAAAGGGGAAGGATATAAAGAAAACAAACCGAAAAAGTGGATCATGATGGGCTGGTAAAAGTAATCAAAGTATTTTATATGCAGTTCAGATCTGCCTAATAGAAACCCATTCATCCATACAACCAAGAAAAAAGGGGGGGAAAATAAAAACAGACGGGTTGTGGTGGTGTGTGCATGTAATCCCTGCACTCAGAAGGCTGAGGCAGGAGGATCACTGAGTTCAAGCCCAGCCAGAACTACACAGCAAGACACTGTCTCAAAAAAAAAAATAATAAAATAATAATAATAATTAATAATAAGGGGAAAGGGAATAAGGGAAAAGAAAAAAATATGAGAAAATGAAAAAATGGAAATAAAGTGTTTGTAAATGGGGAGGGGAGGAGAGGGTGAAGGGAGGGCAGGGACAAGGGGAAAAAATGAGAACCATGACCTGTCGTGTAGAGGTACAAGATCCCAGTGATGAATGTAACTGCACTGTATACCTAGAATGTACCGATAAACTCAATAAAAAGAAAAAATAATAATAATAATAATTTTAAAAATTAAAAAAAGAGTAAACTTTAAATGGCCAATAAGCAAATGAAAAGATGGGCGACTTCACATGTAATCAAAACAATGCAGGTTTAAATCAAAGACCATTTTTAGCTATCAGTTTGGCAAAACTCAAAATATTATTCTAACAACTGCTGATGGAAGATACAGTGCCTTGAGTCACAAACTCAATTCATTCCAGGGCTGCTTGTAACTCAAGTTGGTCAGTGAAGGCTCAGGCTCCTCTCCACAGCCTTCAAAGTCTCTCTCCTGCACACAGGCAGATCTCAGCATCCTTAGAGAGAAACTGACCCAGGATTTCTCAATGAACCCCACACAGGAGAGGAGGTTGTCAGGTTCCTTCCAGAGCTCTGTAAGGGAAAGTCTGTGTGTGAGACCATCTGGAAGCACAAGTGGCCAGCATTCGGGTCGTAACTTAAATTGTTGGTCATAAGATAAAATAAAAATTCCAGTCTTAACCTCAGGCCAGTTGTAACCTGAGGGTCCTCTGTACTTTTAGGAACAAATGGAAGGAGGATGAGCTGATCAATATATTTGGCAACACACGGCACATTCCTAAACGTGTGAACATTCGCCAAGGAGTCCTGCTCACACCACCCGGGGGAAGCTCGCACACAACAGAAAGGCCCTTGGAGGAGTTTGCAACAGCGTTTAAGGAAGCGAGAGCAGAATTAGCTTGCATGTTTATGAATAAAAGGTTACCTCAACTGCAGTTTCCACCACGATGGAAAATTATGTGGTGATTAAAAATGATCACACAAATTTACACAGAGGAATCTGAAAAGGTCTCCAAGCTATCAGATAAAATAGCTAATTTAGCTGAAATCCATGCGAACAGAGGAACAGCAATGACCAGCTCTGGAGGGACAGCCATGGGGACAGAGGGGACACGAACGTGAGAGTGAGGACACCACTCCACGGTGAGAACAGTGGGGCACGGCCCAGAAGTGGGGGCAAGGGTGAGGGACCCGAGGGCTCTGCTGTTGAGGACAAGCGTCTGGACTTCGTGTGAGAAGAAGTGTTTGAGGCAGGAAGGGAAAATTACCCGGTGCTTTGTGTTTCAGGGTTCACAGGGCATTCTTTAGGCAAATGGCCTCCCTGGCCCCTCCATCAGCGAAAGGGAGGGTGACACAGGGAGAGCGGGGGCTCCGAGACACCCCACCTCGGGAAGCCACCAATGAGGAAGGGCCTGCCGGGAACAAGTGGGGCCTGAAGTCACAGGGAATGAGCCCGATGTGCCCCCCCCAGCACAGCTGGCCCCGGAGGAGGAAAAGGACACGGCAGGGTGGCCCAGCTGTGTGGGAACAAAGCAGAAACAGCCAGAATCACACCCACGTCTAGGCTCCCGCGGGCCAAGAAAGCACTTGTGCCATCTTAGCCCCAGTCGTGAGACTGGGGTGATGTCAGGGCCTGCAACCCTGCTGTGACAGCCTCGCTGCTGCCTGTGTGAGGGTCTCCAAAACCCACAGAGACCGAAGGAGAGGCGCGGCCATCCAGAGGCTCTGGCTTCTCGTCCCTTGGAGCCTGAACGCCACAGTCACTTCAGATGCTGCCTCCTGGCCCTCGCCTCCCGCTCAGATCTTTCCTCTTGACACCGCAGTGTCGCAGCGCAGGAGTCTCGTACCCGAGCCACGCCACACCTCGGCCAGGTGGCACTGGCTCTCGCCGGGCTCCTTGCACAGGTCCACCAGGTCGCGGCACGTGGTCTCGGGGGTGACGGGCACCTCCGTGAAGTGCTGCTCATCGTTGCTGAGGTGCACTGTCAGGAACATCTGTGGACAGAGACACCGTGGTCACGGTGTGGCCAGCACACGCCAGTCACCCAGCAGGGGGCCACCCTGGCCCGGCCCTGTGCCCCAGGGTCCCTGCCTCCCCGGGCCCGCAGAGCTCCAGGAACCAGCCACCAGTCACACCGCCTCACATCAGAGTGCCGCCCAGCCCTCTCCTGCACTGTTCAGACCATTTACCAAACTCCTGTCATTTTGGGGTGGGCCAGACCCACATACAAACTGTGTAATCCGCCTTTCAGAATCAACTGGACTCCCTCCTTCTCTCTCTCTTTCACACACACACACACAAACACCTCTTTCTGGAAGGTATGTACAGTGCCACTTCTGAAAGAGGGGATGGGAAAGAGGAGATTGCAGTGGTGGGAACCCAAGGCTTGGGTGCCTCAGTGGGCTACTTGCATCATTGAAAGCTCTAAAACCTTCGAATCACTGGCTTGGGGTAAATCTAATCTTTATGTCATCTGCATTCATTATCTACCAAAAAAAATGTTTAAACCTAACATGTTTTAATCAAATTAAATACCTAAAGTGTAAGATTTCATCAACAAGTAAAAATGATTACCTATTATGCTGCAATTTACCTGATATTTTATATTCAGGATAGCAGATAATTAAAACTCATTAAAAATCTCCTCCTAAAAATAGATGCCATCTCTTAAAAACACTGCTACTAAAGAATTCATTTTCCAGGCCATGCAGATAGCTGTAGCACATTTGCCTAGTATATATAAGGCCCTAGGTTCCAATCCCCAGCATCACTAATAACTAACAATAATGCAGTTTTATACCTATCTAATTACAAAATATTTGGTAATTCCCTATCCTGAAGAAACTAAGTGAAACAGCAAGCAAGTCTTTGGTGCTGACACAAATTGGTAACCCATTTCATTCAATTTCATGACTATCCACTCCATTCAAATCAGTATGTGTCAGGATAAACAATATATAAACAATAATAACGCTCTGGAACAGACATCCCACTGTGAGAATTTATCCTCTGCAAATAATTCTCATCAAAGATACTCAAGGCTAGGTTTTTATGGGACATACTTAGCCTAGGAATCAGGACAGTCTTTAAAATGACAGGACCTCACCTACACCCCGGGGAAATCTGAGTATCACTGCGGCCCCACAGCTGTGAGGACCCTGCCCCGTGGCACAGTCTGCCAGCACTAACTCCCTCTGGCTTGGCTGTGCCCGAGGACAGTGGCAGTGGGCTGGGGCCAATGACAGAAACTGTCCGGACGGCAGGCAAGGCCACGGGCCGAGGTGGGTGAAGAGAGCGGAGACCCTCACTAAACCTGCTTCCCTGGGGCAGCCGGGTCATGGAAACACCACTAGCTGTGCGAGGCAGCCCAGAAGGGCCAAGAGCCAATAGGGCCAAGCCAATAAATAAAACGTGGAGGGGGACTGAAGTTCAGCCTGTGAGTGGAGGCCCTGGAGCTGCTGATCTCCCGCTTTTCCCATTCTGATAAACTGTAACACGTACAGACACACAGTTACACAGGGTGGCACTTAAAACTGTTACAGCAGAAAAGAGAAAGCTGGAGAAACTTACACTCCAGCCGTCCTCACCGCCCCCACATGGCCTCCTTATTCTGAGCCCTGAAGGTGTCTAGTAAATCACAGAAACCCTGGAAACGCCATGTGTGTCCTAAACGCATGAGCCGGCCTACAGGCCGCTGTGTGACCGCGGGGCGGAACCCACCTTTGGAGCTGTCCTCCCTGCTGTATGGAACCCACCCCGCTCTCCGAGGAACACAGCAGGCATTATTTTCTCTTTATAAACAAAGAAAAAGCCCCACTGCTCTACTGGGAGCAGTCCTGCTCCCCCACCCAACGTGCCCCCCGTGGGCACCTAGGGGAGACTCCCCACCAGCACCGCCCCAGGTGCTAAGACCAGCCCAGGAGGGCTGCTGGGTTACTGCACAGCTCAGTTACCAAGAAGGGAGGGCGGTGGCTTCTCGGGTGATCTCAGCCAGGGCCCAAGTCCCAAGGCGAGGGAGGCCATAGTGAGCCACTGGGCGGCAAGTCCAGGGCAAGGATCTGCTCTGATCCAGCCGTCACAGGGTGAGTGGCCTCAGCTCCCCCAGCCACCATTAGTAAGTGCTCAGCAGGTGACAACAGCCAGCCCACTTGACTGCCACGCCCCACAGCCTGCCGCCCCAGTTCCGTAAACACTGCAGGGCAGCCGCGCCAGTTCCCACACCGGCTCCTTGTGCTGGTGACACACGCAGGTGGCTCCTTTCCTCTTCTTGCACGTCTTCACGCTGCAGTCACCCTCTCAAGTCCTCTGAGCTCCTAGCACCAGGCACCCACACTGGCTCACACCCTGCGCTTCTCCGCCCGCCGTACAGGCTATACTCACTGGACTCAGTCCTATGACCCCAGCCCCTAGGGGTGTACACACTAGGGACTGAGGGCTCTGTCCCTGCTGGGTGTTCTCTCGGGTATGCAACAAGCACAAGCACTGGGATGGGCGCGTAAATCCCACAGATGGCGCTGCATTTTACAGGTGAGACACCAAGCACAGAGAGGTTAGTCACTCCCCAGGTCACACAGCGACAAAGCTGAGACCCCAAGCTGAGCCGGATTCCCTCCAGGCCTGGCCTCTCAGCAACGTGTGCCTAGCCACATCCTCAACAGCACCCAGACAAGGGTGCTCCCCACGTGGGCCACACCGTGTACCCCGGCCCCTGCTGCAGGTTCACAGCGATTCCTCCCACCTGCAAAGTGCTGGAACACACAGCACCCCAGCCACAGAGTCCTCTCGCTTCTGCTGAGCCCTGTTCAGTCAACGCCTCCATCCCCAGGAAGGAAAGAGCCGCTCGTGATGGTCGAACACAGGCAGGGTGTGAAGACCGCAGAGCACAGGCACCGCACACTGTGTGGCCCCCGGGCTGGGAATGAACAGCCCTCTGGGTGCCCCCATCCTCTCCCAGCCCAGCTGCCCTAGCCCGGATGGCCCTGCTGGATGGGGAGCTGAGTCCACAGGCGCCCGGGCCAGGAGCAGGAGTGGGAGATGAGCGCCAGGCGAAGGTCACCAGCGCTGTGGATGGACGAGGAAGGCACAGCGCTGGCCGGGACAGGCAGGGTCTCGTCTGCCAAGCATCCCGCTGGTTCCCAGGCCACGCCCCAGCCTGCAGGTGCATCTTCTTGGCTCTGCTGTCAACTCCGACCCCTGTCCCTGCTCCATCCACTTTGCCCCTCCTTGGGGTTCCCCACCTGTCTTCCTCCATCTCTACACAGCAACCAGGGTAATTTTCACACAATGACGCGAGTCACGTCACCGCTCAGAGCACTCCATGACGTCTTTGTTTGGGGTTGAAGTATAACTGGAGTCCTGTAAAACTGACCACTCTGAGGCGCAGATCAGCATCTCCGCCTCCAGGGCGGCTGCATGGGTGTCACGCGGCCCTCAGGGCCTCAGACACGGGAGCAGGCCTGCTTCTTGTGTGCATGCTCGGTGGATTTGTCACCTAAGCAGCTGGGTAGAATGGTTGGGTTTACGGAGGAGTAAGGAGAAAAAGGGTGGGAAAGGGCCCACAGGTCAAACTCGAAACACCTACTGAACATTATATATGGGCTCCAAGACCAGCGGGCTTGATGGTAAATGCCTGTCATCTGGCACTCAGGGAGGCTGAGGCGGGAGGATTCCAAGTTCAAGCCCAGCCTGGGCAATTTGGCCCCTTGGCAAGAGCCTATGTCAAATTAAAGAATGTTTAAAAGGCTCAGGGTGTAATTCTGTGAAAGCCCTAGGTTCAATCCCCACAAACTGCCAAAAAAAAAAAAAAAAAAAAAAAAAAAAAAGCCACAACACTGAGTGAGAGCAGCTGGGGACAGAAAAGAAGCTGAGCTAGAAAGGAAAGATCTGAGATGGCCAGGGGCCCCAGACACCAGGACATCATCCAAGGGTGGCAGAAAGCGCCCAGAGGACAGGACAGGCAATAGTTGGGCCACAGGGCTTCAGGAAGGAGGTGTGAGCCACCCGGTCCAACAGGCGACAGTGGACAGCTAAGCAGAGCCCTCACATCCTGCTGACAGCCCAGGGGCCTGGGGTGGCTGCGGGGGTTGGGGAAACAGCATAACTTCCCATACGGGCAGGCTGGCCATAGCGCACAGGGAAGGAGACACCAGCACCAGAGCGGTTGGTTCTGTCTCGGATCTGAATCTACAGGACTGCTGGGCGGGAGTGACCAGACCAGGACGGAAAGGAGGAGCGGGGTGGTGACAGCAGGGCCCCTCCAGCCTCACCACTGAACTGGTCAGCAGCCAGGAGTCCATGCGCACAAGACACCAGAGTATACAAAGCCGCAGATAAGGCAGCAATTGACATTATCAAGAGCTGAGGGGCGGGGAAGAACAGGGTGATTACTAAGGGTACAGGCTCCTGGAAGGTGAGGAAAGTGTCCCAGAACGAATGTAGATAGCTGTGCACCCCTTAAACAGACCCCAATCCAAGGCCTTCCGCTCCGCACAGGTGAATTGTATGGTGTATGAACCACATCCCACGTTTTCAAACTATATGCACAATGTGTGAGAGAGACGGAAACCTCTAGAGATAAAAGTTACTACTGAAAATGTAGGGGAAAACTGAGTTCTAATGATGTGGCTGAGACTGCAGGTAAAATGGCCACTAAGACGAGAAGACGGCTGCGGCCTGAGGTGGACAGAGGCCTAGCCCATGGGTGCACAAGGGAACGACTTTAGTCTGCAGCAACCTTCCTTCACAAATGCCTCAATACGTCTCATTTTTTAAAACGCCATATTCTCAAGGAGGCAGAGGTGACATCCACAGCTTGCTTCCCCTACCGAAGCCAGCCGAATGGGGTCCCAGGGTTAAATCCTGGGAGCTGCATACAAATCGGACTCTCCTAATGCAGCTATGGAAGTGGACGGGAAGCTCTGGAGGTATGAGGCAGTAATCAGGCCACAGCCACAGGGCCACAGACACCCTAGGACCGTGAGGGGCTGGGGCGCTGGAAAACGCTGCAGCTGCCACCAAGGGGCTTTTCTCCTGGTGTGGGGAAGTGGGTGTCAGTCAGCCTTCCCAGGGACCACGCAGCCACTGCAATGATGACTTCTCTCCAAATTCAAATCTGGACGTCATTTCTTACAGTATGAACCACAAGAAAATGAGATGACTTGATAAACTCTAAAGCTATTTTTTTTTTTTTTTGGTACTGGGGATCGAACTGGGGTCCTTGTGCTTGTGAGGCAGGCGCCAGAACCTCTGAGCTAAATCCCTGGCCCAATTATAAAGCATATTTGAGAACAGAGGAGATTTAAAAAGAAAAACTACCACATAACTCATGGCAGATGGTAAAATATGGGGGAAATAAATGTAAACTAAAATGAGGTACCACTTCCAGCTATTAACTTGTTTTCAATTAAGAGACTTAGTACAGGTGCAGTTAAAGTGGTTCACTCGAAATACTCTGGCAGTGCTGTAAGCTGTCAGAAGTCCCAGTGGGGAAATGAAACGAAGCACGCGAGGAGAGCCCTGAAACGGAGCTGGGGTGGCTCTGAGGAAAGCACTGGCCTAGCATAGGCTGGAAGCACAGATTGGATCCCCAGCACCACCAAGAACTTTGATGAATTGAAAAAAGCCACAAATTTGTGTATACTTCCTGACCTTATTTGAGGGACTTTATTCCAAAGAAATGATGAATAAGAAAAACTCTAAATGCACGAAGATTTTCACAAGAGTTAGGTGCATAAGAGACAAAATGGAAAGCTAAGCGTCCAGCAGCGTGGAAGGGTGAAGGCAGAACACAGGTTCCAGCAGGACCAGGACCCTGCTCCCAGCTCCTGTGAGCATAATCAGAAGGTGAGAGCACACTGGGGTGGGACACAGCAATGTAAGTTGTAGATCATGGCCTTTTAAAGCCAAATCCAAGGGCCAGGGGTCTGGCTCAGTGGTTCTGCCACCTGCCTTGCAAACACAAGGGCCCGAGTTCGATTCCTGATACCATTAAAAAATTTCTTTAAAAAACCAAATCCACAGCACTAGGAGAGCTGGTACAGATGTCACGCTTCAATTTTTTTTTTCATTGAGTTTCTTGGTACTTTATAGGTATACAGTGCAGCTACATTCATCACTGGGATCTTGTACCTTTACATGACAGGTCTTGGTTCTCTTTTTTTCCCAATACCCTTGCCCTCCCTTCACCCTCTCTACCCTTCCCTATGCACAAAAACTTTGTTTCCTTTATTTCATTTTCTCATATTTTTTCTTTTCCCTTCTTTCCTTTCCCCTACCCTTCCCACTTCCCCTACACCTTTAGCCCTTTTCTTCCTATTTCACATTGTCAATTATACTATTTGGATCTTATTTACACTTTTAGTTTTTTCACACCAGAGAAACTAGTTGATATTTACACGTGTGTCTTATTTATTTCATTTAAGAGTGTGGACTCAATATGCATCCATTTTCCTATGAATGAATGATTCTAGTTTCTCATTCCTTATGGCTGAGTAGTACTCCATTTTACAGAAAAACCACATCTTCTTTATTCAGTCTCCAACTGATGGTCACTCTTCAATTTTAAAGTTTCCACATTGAAATGTTTGTACTATAACTTACAACTTCAAAACATTCCTGTGAATACTACTCGTTTCTACCTCTTCCAGTGGGAACATCAGAGACAGCCCCACACCCTGCCCAGGAATCCACGCAACGTCAGCCAAACCCAGACCTGTCCTTCCAGAAACCCAAGGACACAGACACTTGCCATTTAAAAGGAATGGGTTACAGATTTATTTTCAAAGTCCCATTTTTATAGAACACCACTGTCACCAATGTTATATCACTGATACAGAAATGTTACATTTTTCAAAGTGGAGTTATTTCAGGTCAAAATCTGACCAACCTTTCCAAAAGAATGTACAAAGCTGGCTAGGGCACTTACAAGAAATTTACTTTGAGTCAGTGGCTTCAGTTTGATTTTTAAAATCATTTAAAGTTCTACAGAAATAAAAAGGGACCCAAGAGCCTAAGAATACCTGCAGCATTTCAGTTTATGAAATTCAAATCTCCTAGGTTTATCTAAGACAAAAAAATTGTCCTTTAAAGAAAAAGAAACAATCTGTAAAAGAGTAACATCATCCAGCTCACAGAAGGGGAGGCGGGGGCTAGGGGCTGGGGTATTGCCGGCAGCGCCCCACCCCACAGGCCTGGATGGGCAGGCGCAGCTCCAACCCCTGCAGGGAGGACACTCCCGCTTCCTCAGCCCTGCCAAGCAGACTCACTCCCTGGACACCAACACCACGGACAGAAAGGGGCTTCACGCAGAAATAGCAGCAGGGGTGGGGGCTTAGCTCAGGGGCTTCCTGACACTGCGTGTCAGGCCTGGGCTCTGTCCCCAGCACCTAAAGGAGGGGACGAGAGAAAGAATAGCAACACCAACACCAGCATCTTTCAGCCTCTCCAACCCACAGTGACAGTGATGACTTAAAGTTTTTTAAAAACAAGATGGCTACCACACCAGCCTCCTGCTCCCCGCAGACCTGGCCCCAGCAACCTGGCTCCCTACAGCAGATGCCAGGGGACACCCCAGCTTCCAGTCAATCACAGGAAGTCACTGCTCACAAAGTCCCGCGTCAGTCTCCATGGGCTACCACCGAGCTGCGGCCACCTGCACTCTCCTAGGCTGGCGATGACAAAGGTGCCCACTGCTCCCCTGTGCAGGGCTCTGTGGGACACACTTCTGACACAGGCCACTGCCTCTGCCAGCCAAGTGTGTGCTGTTCAAAGCCCAGGGGTTCACACCACATACTACTCCTTCGGTCGCTTTTAACAAGCTGGGATTTGGACACACAACACAGAGCATCAATTCTGAGCAGAGCAGTATTTTACTAAAAAGTCAATCAGGGCTGGAAACCCCAGCTACTGGTTTAGCAGCGTCCACAGTACACACCACCTCTAAGGTGACTGACACCAGAAGGAAGAAGACAAGATATGGTGGCCTCTTCGTGTGACTCACAGGCCTGGCGTCTCCTCAGGTCAGTGGCACTGAAGAAGCTTGACGTTTGTGTCGCCTGCATCCCCACCTTGCACTGACCACCACATTGGTGTCTGTCTCTCTGGGCTGTGCATGTGACTAACAGGCACCATCCATGGGGGAGCATGGCAGGGAAAGGCCGGCAACCTATGAGGAGTGGTGCGTAACGAGGTGGGACAGGCCGGGAAGCCAGGAGGGAAGGGGACAACTGCGACCCCAGGAAGGGCGCCAGGCACAGCCAGCAAGGAGACCGAGACACCCTGGGGCAAAAACAGGTCCCCAAGGGGCCTGGAGCCAGGCCTGGGTGCAGGTCTCACCGCAAGGCAGTCACCAGAGTTGTGAGCTCAGAGCCAGGTCCCCACACCAGCAGCAACTGCGTGACCAACAATCTGTGCCCAGCAAGCACAGGGCCCACAGTTTACCACAGCAAACGGAGACCCCAACCCTCTGAATTTCGAGGAATCCAATTCAATTATCGGAAATGCAGATCCCAAATCCAAAATGACACCAGAGTATCTGGGTTTCTTTAAATTCTGGAATCTTGGCACACAGGTACAGGAAGTGGAGGCGGGACTCACACGCACAGCCTGGGAGGCAGTGTCCCTGGCACAGTGCAGGTCAGCCACAGCCAGTCACGTCTTGGGTCGGAGCAGACCTCCCCTGGTGGCACAGGTCGGCCCCAGGGGAGTTTCCCTGCCCCAGCCCTGTGTTTAGCACTGCAGCCCCGCCCTGCCCTTCCAAAGTAAGTGATAACCCTGGACCCTCCTCTCTCAGAGGACCCTTGCTGTCCCAGATCCTCTCCTGGGGAAGGAGACTTGCTCTTGCCTCTCTGTCACCCCCTCACACAGTTGTTTGTCCTGTCTTATCTGTCCTGCCCAGAACCACTCCAATCCAGATTCAGCCAGCCCAATGCAGCTGTTCCCTGAGCCCATTCTGAGTCTGGGATCCAACATCCTCAGGGACGGGGACCGGGGAGGGTCTCAGGAACCGTGACCACCACATCCCGGAGCCACACGAGTCTTCCCAAAGCCGACCACAGCACAAATGAAAAGGACAAGCTGTTTCACTCCATGGGGATAAATGGGGAAATCTTTCTCTCTGGTCATGCCTGAAGCTGAATTCAGATGGGGTCTCGAGTCCCAAACACCTCTTCCAAAGTGACTCACCTTGAAGCTACTCTGCTCTCAGCAGCTATGATAAGCATTCGCCCAGTAAATTAAAAGAACTAAGAACACGAAGTTAGTTAACTGCCACCTCCCAGCGGTCATTCCGGCTGGTCATTCAGTCGCGAAGGCCACCCAGGCCGCCGCTCAGGACCTCTGCTTGCAGCGCCTTCCTTTCTCTCCCACCCGCAGCTGCAGTCCATCCTCCCCACCACCCCAGTTTCAGCAAAAATGGGAAGGCGTAGGAACATTGAGTGGGAAGGGTGCAGCCCACCCTCTCATGGAGCCTGAGAATCCCAGAACTCAGGGGGCTGAGGCAGGAGGGTTGCAGGTTAAAGCCCAGCCTGAGCGACTTAAAGACTTAGCAAGACCCTGC
The DNA here is from genome assembly GCF_012274545.1 of Fukomys damarensis. NCBI lineage: Eukaryota > Metazoa > Chordata > Mammalia > Rodentia > Bathyergidae > Fukomys > Fukomys damarensis. The sequence continues at coordinate 961,165 of NW_022900923.1, read as the reverse complement.
CTCAAACAAAAAATGGCTGGGGGTGGAGCTCAGGGCAAAGGCCCTGGGTCAGTCCCCTGAACCAGGAAAAACTGAGGCGTGCCGATAATCACTACACAGCGAGAGGACGTCCTGGTGCAGCACAGCCAGGCCCTTCGAGGAACAGTAGGCCTCCAGGCAGTCGGCCACACAGACCCCACCGAGAAGGACTAGGGCTAGGACTGTGCCCGCACAGTGTGTGGCGTCTCCTGCAGTGCAGCCAGAAGCAAGGCTGCTTAAATGGGGTGCTCAACTGTGCTGTGCTGCGGAGCGGATCGCAGTACACCGCTCAGTCACACTCACGCTCACACTCCACTGAGGAGTGGGAGGGGCTGCACTGAGGGCAGAACAGCAGGACCCCAGGGAGCCAGGTCTGCGCAGGTGGCCAAACTGCAAGAGATTAACACCAGGGCCTCGGAAGCAAGCGGAACCAGCTGAGACCCAGCCACCCTGACACCAGCTTGCTCCCTGCAGCAGTCTCTCCCAGGAAACCAGCACGCATTTCAAAACTGCCCCGAAACTCTCAGAGCCAGGAAGGACCAGTCCACTTGCTCAGCCTCGGTGGTGCTGGCAATGGAATCCAGTCTCTGCACGAAACAAGTGCTCATCACTGGCTGCCCCCAGCCCAGGCCTGTCCAAGACGAGGCCAGCTCCAACTTGATCTTCTTAGACCCCTGCCGGCTTTATATCTCTATCAGGAAAATGACGACACCACTGATTTAGAGGGAAAGGTCAAGGAGAATCCTGGGCGCCCAGGGCAGTGTGGCCTTATGGTCCCAAAGCAGTCCTGAGGCTACAAGGCTTCCTCAGGAAACCTGACCCAGGGGCTGGAGATCTAGCTCAGTGGTTTTGCTGCCTTCCTTGTAAATGCAAGGTGCTGAGTTTGATGCCCAGTACCAGAAAAAAGAGAAAAGAAAGTGTTAAGAAAATCTGATCCACCATGCTGGGTTTTACTCTTTTTTTTTTTTTTTTTTTGATGCCCAGTACCAGAAAAGAGAGAAAAGAAAGTGTTAAGAAAACCTGATCCACCATGCTGGGTTTTACGCTTTTTTTTTTTTTTTTTTGGTACCAGGCATCAAACTCAGGACCTTGTTCTTGCCAGACAGGCACAGCACCACTGAGCTACATCCCAGGCCCAACACTGCTCTGTTTTGAGGAACATGATACAAGAAGGGCTTTTCTTCAGGCCTCGACTGGAACTGCCATGTGGCCCCTCAGAGCTTGGGAACAGAAGGTTTCTCTCCAGTGGCACAGGAGAGCCACTGTGCCAGCCTCCTCTGTTCCCAACCCTGGGGCAGCCATTTCTGCTCATGCCTGGGCCTTGTAGTATCACTCAGTGAGGGCAGGCAGGGTGGCAGCGGCTCCTGCCCTGCTGGGCCCCTTGGGGCAGCTTCCTGCAGACCCTCCCAGGGCAGCACTCCAAGCCAGCCCTCCCCACCTTCCTGGGACTCCCATGAGGCCTCTCCAATACCTGTTGTCCGAGGGCAAGAAAGCAAGCTTTCCATTCCACCTGATCTGCCATGACTACCTGCAATACCTCTGCAGGTGACAGAACCCTGCCCAGCCTGGGTTCTGCCATCCATGCTCTGCTCGCCCCTAGCCCCACAACCCCCGGCAGGTCCCCAGGATTCTGCACTCCAGAGGTTCCACCTGTAGATCTCCCAGGATGAGACAGCTAAGTGTTGCCTCGCAACCCTCAAATCTGAAGCAGCTGTCCCGAGCTCCCTGCACTGGCATCCTCCCCGGCACGCAGCAACCCGGGCAGGGCCCTGGCCAGCAGGCATCATACAAGACCCATGCACAGGGCTGTCCCAAACAGTCACCCAGCAACCAGGCTAGTGAGGAGGAAGGAAGGGCCGGGCTCCCTGGGACTTCACTGGGACTCACTCCTTGGTGTGCTCTCAGCACACCCACCTGTGGGGACCTCTTCCCTGTGCTGTCCAGACAGCCAAGAGGCTGCACACAAGACTCCCGCGGGGCCGTCCCAAGAGCCTGTGGGTCCCCAGGCCAGATTCCGCCAGACATGCCAAGTGCCCACAGCCCCACAGCCTCCTCCAGTCCTGGGTCTCTTCCTCAACAGCATGGACTCCAGTGCAGAGAGAGCAAACATCTCGGACACCCGCCCTGCGAACACCACCATCACCCATGACTACACCCCTCTCCTCAGCTGCAGAAGCGAAGAGCTGCAAGCTCTGGGGCAGGACTCTGGCACAGAGAAGCCAGTCTACAGCCCCCTTTGCTCTTCCTCCACCTCCCCGACACCTGAGAGAGCCACCAACCTTCCATCAGCTTGGCTCTCCACAGGAAAGACGTCTCCATTTTTCCTTTCTCGGCTCTAAATAATTATGGTTATGCTCTGAAGAGCAGTACTGGAGTCAACTGTCAGCCAAAGGAGTACCACAGCCACTGTGCATCCTGTCTCGGACCTGAACCCCTTCTGGCCCAGGTATCTGCAGCCTTGAGCACAGCGGGCTGGCAGGGGAGCCTGTCCAAATCCGTTTGGGGGCAGCTGACCGGGAACGCACAGCTTAATCTGCTGAAATGGGAAGCTCCTCCCTCAGAGCCCTGGGCACAAAGCACAGGCACAGGCCAGCAAAGGCTCCCAGGAGCAGCCCCAACCCGACGCCCCTGTGCAGTGGGGCCCGTAACCTCAGCCGTGTCCTCACTACCTGAGGGGCTGAAGCTGCCACTGTCACACTTCACCCATCATGGTTTTCTACCGCTTTCTATGCTGTGTCTTAAGGGGTTTGTGGTTAAAATATTTGAAACTTGAATAAATAGTACTAAGTTACAAATCTAAAAGAACAGCTGAGTATGTGTTTCAAAAGTTCAGTACTTACCAACCAAAGGAGCATCTGGATTGAAAATTTGGTTCCATTATCATCCATTATCAATTTGTTTTAAAGTATATTTTTTAGAAAAAAAAGGCTAAAAATGACCAGGCACATAAGTCTGTGAAACTGCTTTTCCTGCGTGCTTCTAGCAGACACTCTGGGGAGACAGGATGTTGGTGCTTTAACCATCTCATCTCAGTCTCCTCAACACCCCTTGGTCCCCGAGAGATTTCCTCGTACCGGCTTACCCCGGGAAGATGAGGACTTCAAGGTCCCGTCTGCCACTGCAATGTAAGTGTACCTTTCACACCAGTCTTATAGCTGTGTTCTCCTATCGGTTCCAGCCCATTAAAGAAATTGTTCTGCTCAGTACCTGGCACCCCGCCACTTAAGGGGTTCTTTCACACCAGTCTTATAGCTGTGTTCTCCTATCGGTTCCAGCCCATTAAAGAAATTGTTCTGCTCAGTACCTGGCACCCCGCCACACTTAAGGGGTGGAATGCAGACCTCACCCCCAGCCTCTCTCTCAGGACTCTCAGGGCACAGAAGTCTGCAGCCCATGAGCCACAGGCCATCCCAGCGTCTCCCCGCGGCCACCCCCGCAGCTGAGGAGCCAGACGGCACGGGGCTCCAACTAGCTCTAGAAAGATTTAAGGAGTGCCACACACCACAGCGGGTGACCCAAAGGGATGAGCGGCTGCAGTATTCCCAGAAAGCCCCAGACAGCTTCCTTCCCTCAGATAGCTTTGTTTCTACCACGTATAGAGGACGAGGTGCTAGAGGAACAGCTCTCCACAGAGGAGCACATCAGTCCGTGGCCACCCATCCCTCCTGATAAATAAATTCTTTCATTTTTAAAGTGTAAGCCTGTGCACATTTCTTTATAAGTCTAAATCTGGTTTCTCTGAATAGGCAAAAGTACAATTTCAAATGTCTTTCAGCTTTTCACTAAGACGCCTGAAGTCACAAGGCAATGACACGTGATATTGATAAGCAATTTTAATGGATGATTTGTTAACTGGCCTTTGAGGGTGACAAGTCTATAGAGAGGAACCCATCTTTCAGAACTGAATCTCAGCTTTGCTCTGGAACAAAACCTGATCTCAGCGAGCCGGCTACATTACTCAACAGAAAGGAATTTTTTCCGAACATGGTATCATCATATAAATCCAGGGTCCCATACCTGTACTTGAAAGATTTTTAGTTTCAAAACACAATTTCAGATTGGAAAATATGTGCAAATAGAACTAAACTTTTGAAAACAATGAGTAAGCAGAAGTTGTTGGCCTGTGAGCACATAATTACCTACAGAAACAGGTAAAAGCGTAGGTGTCCACTGACAAAGGAGACGGCAGTATCCCACTTATGTGTCCTAGACTCCCAAAATCAGATTTATTTTGCAACATCACAAAATAAGTAGAAATAATCCCAGTCCCTCTGCAACATTGCAAGATAGAATGTGAAAAGATAAAAAATTAAGCCATGATTGTTTCAATAGTTTGTTGTGTGGTGGCAGCAGTGGTGGCACTGGGGATTGAACCCAGGACTTTCTCACTGAGCTCCATCCCTGCCTTCCTCTTACTTACTAAACTGCCCAACCTGGGCTCAAACTTGTGATCCTCCTGTCTCAGCCTCCCAAACTGCCAGGACTTCAGGCATGTGCCATCATGCCCAGCTGCTCTTTTATAAAATAAACACTGTTTCCTGGAAAATATCATTGGTGTGGGGCTGGGCATACCGCTCACCACCACCACCACCACCAAAAACATCAGCTGTACCCCGGGTCAAGCTACATGACAACATCCGGTATGAAAGTATTTCAAACCCAGCAGTCACCAGACCCAGGTGGCTATTTAAACATAATTAAAATTATATACAGTTTCCCAAGTTCAGCCCCCCCACCCCACACCCACATTTCCGTCGCAGCGGCCACCTGTGGCTGGTGCCCACCATCCTGGACAGCACACAAGGAGGATGTTCTCGTGCCCCCTGCCACTGGGCCCCGTGGTGACACAGCCACTTCAGCCCCCTCCAGGCTTCTGTGTGGCACTGCCAAGCACTGAGTGAAGTTTGTTTATTTTCTTCAACTTACCATTTCAACAGCAGGTACATATACAAATATTTTTAAACTATTACCTGAAAAGAACGGTGAATGCTTTTAGAGTTTGGCAAGCCCAAAAAGAATCTTTGAGTATAACACTGAATAAATAAAAGTACTGAGTAGAAGACGTCTAATACGATTTGCAAATTGTCACTTTTGAGAGCAGCCTCCATTTGAGAGCCAAGTACAATGATTGATCACTAAAAAGTGATGCTCTAAAGGGCAAAGTGCAAATAACCCTCCGTTAAGGAGGAAAAGCAACGTTTAGGATGAAGGACCGAATCGTGGACCGGCCAGGACCCAGACACGGGACCCAGACTAGGACGCAGCAGGCCCCAGCTCTGGGTCAGGAGCACCTCCTGCAGAATGTCTATCTCCAGGGAAGACAGCCCCTCTGATAGCTGGCCTACTGAAACGCACCTCCAACTCTGGTTTTGGGTCCAATTATCACTTCTCTGCCCTAGACGAAAAAAGCATTTTATTCCACACCATTTGGTGAGAAAACAGATGAACAGTTCTCTTTGCACATTTTGAATACCATGCCAACATAAGGAGCAGGCTCTCTGGGATGCCTTTACAGCAGACCAGGAAATGTGGTTAAAGCCACAGAACTGCACACTTTAAATTGGCTAGAATGGTACATTTTAAATCACGTATATTTCACAACAACAACGTGTATCAGCCACACACCTATGACTCCAGCACTGAGGGAGGCTGAGACAGGAGGATGGAAGAAAGTATGTGACCCGCTGGGGAACTCAGTGAGACAGAATAAAGGGTGGGGAGGTAGCTCAGTGTAGTGCTCTCCTCGGTCCAACCTTGGCCAAAACAAGCACGTGGAAACGATCTGAGATGATCTAGTTCTCATCTAAAGCACGATGCTTTTCCTGAGACTGCTTAGAATTTTCCAAAGTAACAAAACGCAATAAACCTTCCTCATTACTTCTGGAATGAAAATCAACCCAAGCATACTGAAAGTTAAGGAAGAACAACGTATCTATAAAAGTTTCACCTTCGAGTACCGCAAATATCACAGTGGACGACCCTAAGTGAGGCCGCCCAAGCAGACGCCCTCGCGTATCACCCTACGCAGCTCGAACTCGGGTTTTATCCAACTCGGATTCCGAGTGGCGCTGACTGACCGATCCTCCTGTCCGGTCGCTCAGGCCAGGGCCCAGTCCTCACTTCACAGGGCTGGGCTGGGGGCCGCTGCTCCAGGCCACCCGCCTCCCCACCCGAGCCCCCGGACCTCTCGGGGAGAAGCCGCCCGGCCACGCAGC
>NW_022900923.1:919066-954048 GCF_012274545.1 Fukomys damarensis | reverse complement strand
GCACAGCCCAGCCTGGCCGGGACCCAGCGCCGCTGTCCCGCCCAAGACACCGGCCAGGTGGTACTGGCTGCTGGCTGCGGACGCCCCGCGGAGCATGTGACCTCTGGGCCGTGCAGTGGGGAACGGGAGTGTCACTGGAATTAGGCACGCGTGGGAGTGGCCAGAACTCTTGGCTGAACAGACCAGCAGCACCGTCCCCGCAGGAGGCTGTGCCGGCCCCAGCGGAGTCCACATGGCCCTGCCCCACTGTCCGCCCGCCCCTCCTCGGTTGAGACCGCCAGCTCACCACTCCTAAGCCAGCGCCCTGTTCCTGCCCAGAGCAGGGCACTGTGCGTGGCTTTCTAGCACAGACCGAGGGGGCGCACTGCCCTCCTTGCCCTGAGCCCTGTCTGCTCTGGGCTTGGCCACTGTGTCCAGAACCTCACTGTCAAGGGGCCACCTTCAACCAGACCTGATCAGAAGACTGCCCTGCCAGCCAGGCCCTGTGGCCCACGTCTATAATCCCAGCTTCTTAGGAAGCTGAGACAGGAAGACAAGTGCAAGGCCAGCCTGGCCAACCTAGATGTTCAGTCTGAAAATAAAAATTGAAACTGGGCCTAGTGACCTGTTCTTGTCATCCCAGCACACTGGGAGGCAGAGGCAGGAGGATCAGAAGTTCAAATCTAGCCTGGGCAATTTAAAAACTTAGTGAAACCCTGTCTCAAAATAAAGAGCTGGGGATAGAGCTCAGCTCAAAGGCACTGTATTCCATCTGCAAAAATAAGTCACTGTTTTAAAAGGCTGAGGATGCAACTAAATGGCAGATCAGTCCCCTCGCATATGCAGGGTTGCACCCCAGCACCATGTACGCACACACTTTCGCACTGCCCACTGAGAGCCCTTTCTCAGCTCCTCCTTGGGCCCTGGACTTCCAGCTCCACTGTCTCCAGCCCTTGGAGGAGCTGCCGGCCTCTCCTTCCCTGAGGCTCATCTTTCTCTGTCCAGTGCCCTTTGAGTTCCCCTGTGCATGTGGAGGCCAAGTGTCCACTCTGGCCATGTCACCAGCACCGACTGCCCCGTGTCTGTCTGCCCACGAGGCTGGGACTTCCGCTCCTCCTCTTCTGCACTTGGAACAGCACTCAGGACACGGCCATGGGATGTGTGCACGCGTGAGCAAAAGGGCAGGTCACTGAGTGAGTGTGGGCCTGGCGGGGTAGGAAGGCCCGGGTCAGCGCTGAGTGTCTGCCAGTCCTGGTGCTGACAGGGCCTTCAGGTGGAACAAGGAAGGTTGTGCGGCAGAGCCAGCCCAGAGAAGCCCAGGTTTCCGAGGAGGCAAGAGAAGTCTGGCCTAAGCCCTGAAGGTCACTGGTGCTCCAGGTGGCAGCTGCAGCAAGGGGCTTGTCCTACCCTAGGAAGGGAGATTCCTTCCTGGTCTCTGTCTAGCCAGGGTGAACTTTGTCCCAGTCGTTTTGAACTTGGGCTATTTCAAGGGTTTTCAATATTGCTGCATAGTTGGGTCTTGGATGGCCACAGAGACCCATGTGCTGATAGCCCAGTGGGGTCACGGAGTTCTTTGACAGGGTGTGGGGACCCAGGCCGCCTCTTCGCCTGGCTCTTTTTGCTTCTGGCCAGGGTGAGGTAAGCAGCCTGCTCCATCGTCCACTCTTTTCCTCTGCCTCTGCCTCACAGGGACCGTGGGGCCACCCACAGATGGATTCCCTAATAAACCAAATAAACCTTTCCTCCTTTCAAGTTCAAGGAATTTTGCCACAGAGTGAGAGCTAATGCAGAAACTCCACAAACGCGGGTTGTACCATAAAAGGGAGGTGTCTTCGGGGGAGGCCCACTTCCCCGCATTCTTGATTTTCCCTGCCCCCAGCACGCTACAAATGTTTCCCTATCAATGAATGATCATGAGAATGTGACCGTGTTGGTTTTCTCCAAAGAGCTAAAGAAAATCTATTAAATATGGAAAAACTAATCACACATTTTTGGGTACGGTCACTTAAACCCTCTTTTGTGGAGTCAGGACTCACTTGGAATAACTCTCACGCGTGACACTCCAGTTAGCTATGAATCAGTGTAGAATGCCCACCCCACCCCGACTGCCGCGGCCTTGGAAGGTAACTGAGGAGGGACATTTATGGCCATCCTGGAGGAACTCTGACTCCGCAGCTCTGCAGAGAGCTGGGGAGCGCTGGACACTGGCAGCAGGTGGGAGGACCTGGGTCATCTGGGCCCCACAAAACCAAGAGGACTTAGGACACTGCAGAACCAAAAGGGCACAGTGGTATCTGCCTAGTAGGAATTTCCACTTCGCAATGGTGAGACCCAGAATGGTAACTATTGATTTTTTTTTCTTGGAGTAATTTGCTTCCTGAAAGTGTTTATAAACCGGTTTGGGAAACCATAAATCCATTCTCCAACATGCTCCACATTTGTGTCTAGTAGAAGGCGTGCAACTGGAGGAACCATGCCTTACAGCTGCTGCTGGACGCTAGGCACAGCTGCCCAGATCCCTGTCTGCTCAGCAGCTTCCCTTCACCATGGCTTCGTGACTTCCCGGTTCACTCCCATGAGTGCCCCTTCCCAAGTGTCCACTGTGTTAGTGCAGCCGGCCCCGTGTGAGATCAGGCTCACAGGCAGAGGGCACCTACAGTTGTGACAGCTGGCACAGCCAGTGGGTTTCTGGCATTTGCACATGTACTCAGGAACCCTTGCTCACGCACACCCAGCCTCCCCACGTGCCTTCCCCGAGGCCCCCCAGCCTCTGGGGGTCCCTCGCCCATTCTCAGGCCTCTTGCTCTGGTTCCACAGGAGAGGAAGCACATGCTACCACCTGTCTGTGTCAGGCTCCCTTTTCTCACCACTTTCCTGAGAACGACAAGGCCCCAGATGACCCCCGTGCACTGTGCTTTCTCTGCCCAGTGTCAGCGAGAGGCACCGCTGGTTCAGGTCGCGCCTTGGATGGTGTGAGCTGTCCAGGCCACTCTCTGACCACTCTGGTTTGTGCCAGAGATGGCACCGCTGGGGCAGAGGACAACGGTGCTTAGAGCTTTGAGGGAATCTGTGCTGCTTTCCATAGAGCCGCACTGACTCACATCCCCGTCAACCCTCTCCTGGATAAAGTGCTGGCCAGGATCGGCCCAGCCTGTAAGCTGGCTCCTCACTCCATGGATGGCCTCCTTTGCTGTGCTGAAGCTTTTTAATTTAATGTAGTCCCATTTGTCAAGTCGCCTTGATTTCTGAGCTGTTGGAGTCCTACCCAAGAAATCACTCCCTGTACCAATCCCTTATTTTCTTCTAGTACTTTTTTTTTTAGGGTAGGAAATTTCTCCAGACAGGGTCTCACTATGTAGCCCAGACTGGCCTTCAGCTGATCGTGGTGATCCTCCTGCCTCAGCCTCCTGGCTGCTAGGATTACAGACGTGCACCACCACACCTGGCTTTCTTCTAGTATTTTTAGTTTCCACTTACATTAAAGTCCTTTATCCATTTTGAGTTGATTTGAAGGCACTTTAAAAAATTCTGCATAGAGAATCATTTCATCACCATAATTGTGAGGCTGTGTGTTTGTTCTTGGGTGAGAGGCCACCCCAGACCTGTGGGGAGTAGTGAGCTGGGTCAGGGCAGCGGCTTTTCCAGAGCTGCATCCTCACTGCCCCATGGGCTTTCACCACCACACTCCCCTTCAGCAGCAAGTGTGGGGCCCGGGCCAACAGCAGGACACAGAGGGGAGTGTGGTTCAGGCCCTCGGTCGGGGCGAAGCCAGTGCACACATCAGGCGAAGAGGAGGCCGGGTCCCAGGGCCATGCAGGAGGCCCAGGCGCCGACAGGCAGATCAGGCAGGGCTGAGACAACTGCCGTGCAGCGGAGAGGGGCAAGTGCTGCTCAGATATGACGGGAGGTGCATGGCACTGACCCCACTGTGGGCCAGGCAAGCGGCCTCCTGGCGCCTCACAAGGGCCAGGTGGAGCCATCTTCAGCCCGGTCAGCCTGACATTGCTGGACAGCGCCTCCCCGGGACCTATCCTACGAGCTGAGCGTGCCGTGTGCATGTGCGTGTGCGGCATGGCACGCAGAGTATCCCCTCCAACCCTGCTGGGGAAGGAGGCTTCTCCCTCCCCCAGACCAGCAGCCTTGCCGCCCATGCTGCACAGGGGTTGGCTGGGAGGTTGGGAGGGAGGAGCTGCTCTCATCGGAGGGTCAGAGTGAGCTTCCTGGAAGGGTTGGCAGGGCCGGCAGGATTTGGGGTGGCCCTCGCCCCTCTGGGTGTAGACTGACCTATCACCCTGAGACCCTCCATGACCATGGCCTCACCCGGTGGCTTGTTTGATGCAAGTGCCTTGAGGTGGGATCTCCCCTTGTGGTGGAGGCAGAAGTGCAGGTAACAAAGGCACAAGGGAGCCAGGCTTCAGGGAGGCTCTTGCGGTTGGGATGGAGGACCTGCAGGTGACCCTGCCCAGAGCTGCGAAGACAGGGCCTTGTGTCTGTTGCCACGTGGGCCCAAGTGTGGCCAACAAACCACACAAGCTTGGAAGCGGTTCCACATCCCATTCTGGCCGACCCCGTGGCTTCTTCCTTGTGAGAGTAAGGCAGAGCCCAGATTTCAAGTCCATCACGAAGACCCGGCACCTGGCTGCTTGCTGTGTCCATCCCTGTGTTGCTAGGAGGGAACCCTCAAGGCCCAGGGACACATTCTGGAGCCCACGAGCCTGGTATCTGGTGAAGCTGTGCTCTGCCCGAAAGGAGGTGCCCTACGGGCTGTGTCCCCAGAGGGCGGGGGCAGAGTAGAAGGGACAGCACCCCCTCCAGCAGCCCTGGAGGCCTGTTCACCTCCTGTCCTCATTACTTTTCTCATTGCTGAGACAAAAATACTCCACACCCAAAGTTAAAGGTTTATTTAGCTCGCAGTTTGTAGAGGTTTTAGCTCATAGTTGGCTGGCTCGGAGGTAGGGTGGCATGGCAGAAAGGCATCAAAGAGGAGGAACAGTCTACAGCAAGCAGGCAGACAAGAGTAAGCAAGGTACAACCACAGCTCTTTTTATCTCTTACACCTTATCCAGGCTCCTTAGGGCAGGGAGCACTCATACCCTTAATCCTAGTCCCCTTGATGTTAGAATTGCACCTTGAATCAATTTTAGCGTCACACACTCTAGATCTAGCTACTTCTGAAAAAGCCCCACCTATGACCACATGAGGCTTTGGGGGACATTCCTCCCCCACCCCGCAAAGACTCATGCAAAAGGCATTCCGTCCATCTATGAGAGTTGTCAAAGTCATAACAAGTTTCAGCACTGCTGAAAAGCTTAAATCTAAAGTCTCCTTCGAGATTTAAGGCAGACCCTTAGGTGCAAGCCCCTGTACAAATGAAAAGAAAGTTAACATTTAACGGCACAAGATAGACACATTAAATCCCACAGTTTTACCTCCAGCTTCCCAGGCAACCTGTGGCAAGTTGTGAACTCCAAAGGGCTTGGGTGGCTCCCCACTGTGGTGCTGCTGGTGGTTGTGGCCCCCATGGCTTCTCTCTGGGGACTGCTCTGCTCCCTCCTTGCAGTTTTCCTCAGATGATCCAGGTTCCTGGCTTCTCCAGTCTTCTGGGGTCTCCACTGCACCTTCAACTTCATACTCACAGCTTCATACTCTGCCTTCTCAGAGGCGCCCTGCCCGGCCTCCCGGGCCTTCTTCTGAGATCTGGGCGGAAGCCTTCCTGACCCCACAACTCTTGCATTTGCACGCACCTAAAAGCAGCACCACACGGAGATGCCAAGGTCTGTGCCAGCTGCAGCAGTAGCCAGGCTTTCCTCTCTCTTGGCTGTAGCGGTCAAGTGCCTGTGACCCAAATCCCAAGGAACAACTTCCCCAGGCCACCACCATTCTGGAACATGGTGCTCTGGGGCTCCCTTCTCAAAGCAAAGTCTTTGACCTTTGCATTGCTGAGGCTATGGAGGCTCAGGTCCTGTTCTTGTGATGCACTCAGGCCATCTTTTTCAGCTATCTTCTTTTGAAATACTTGGCTTTTCCTTGTTAGGCTTTTTAGCAACCAATTTTTCTTCTGTTTCATCTTTGCAGGCTGCAGTTTTGCTGGAGCTTCCTTTCTAACCAAATTCATAGTGATGGACATTGGACCCAGCCCGGACACCAGGCTCTGTCTCTGGACGTGGGGCCATCTGCATAAGTCACTGCCTGGGGATCCTGGCAGGCACATCTTCCAGCTTGGCCAGCAGAGCCTGATTCCAGGTGGAAGAAAGAAACACAGGGCTGGACAGCCAAGTGCCAAGGACAGAGCAGAGGCCCAAGAGTAGGATGTCTCTGGGGTACCTCGGGGCTCTTCCACAACAACCCCCAGCAAAAGCCCTTTAACAGTGGGTACTTAGAAGGTGCCCTGTGGTGTAATGACTCCCCACCATGAGGAAAGGCCTTACTAGGAAATACCTGCAAATATTGGTTGCCCACAAATATGCCCGACTCCTTCCACCCACGATGGACCTACGCGTAACACAAAAAAATGTGCAACCATTCTTTCTCTCTCCTCCCTGCCTCATAACACACTTTTAAGTGTCTCTGTGTCAGGACAAAGGGTGAGTGAGGAGGACATCAGCTACAGTCTCCACCCAACTCACAGGTGGCATTGGTGAAAAGCTGCAAAGCCCTGCAGGGCTTGAGAGAACCATGCTGGGCTCCAGCTGCAGGACACCTGTGCCTGAGTCCCTCAGACACCCAGGCGAGCACTGCTTTCTTTGACACCTTACGGTGCACCAGGGCAGTGGAGGCAGGCGCCCGACAGTGCCAACTGTGCCCACACCCACTCAATGTCCAGGCCGCTCCATCAGCCTAGCTGCCCTGATGCCCAGGGGCATCACAGCGAATTCTTCAAGCTGGAAGTGCCTCTCACCGGTCCCCAGAGCACTTGACTCATTCCTCTCTTGACACTTTAACTTCGTTCCATAGCACACTGGGTGTGGTACTTGGCTTAACCCTTTTCAGATATGAAAATCAAGTGTGGTAAACCTGAGTTTTACTGTTAATTTTTCCTTTTCCTTCCCAGCCTAGGAGCACAATACATTGGCCACAAGAAATTGTAAATCTTTTTTTGAATGATGGAAGGGAGTGACTCTTTCACTTTGGAACCAGTTTTCAAGTCTTCGTGCAGTTTTTTGTTTTTGTTTTTTTCTTTCCTTTGTACTGGGGATCGAACTCAGGACCTTCTGCTTGCAAGGAAGGCAGCGAAAGCACTGAGCTAAATCCCCGGGCCTCTTCATCTAGTTTTTACCAGCCAGAGAGGAACATCAGTCTTTCAAGAGATAAATCTGTGTATAGCTGTATAGTTACATAAATGCATCTTTTCCATGCTGCAGATCAAACCCGGAGCCTTCTGCATGTTCAGCAAGTGCTCTACTCCTGAGCCATACCCAGCCCTGAATGCAGTTTTAATCACCAAAACACTAGGCTGTTTTCTTCTTAAGTCCATCAGGATGCTGTTTTGTGAGCTTTCTCATAATTATGCAAGACAGCGGTAGTGTAGAACCCTCTTCTTAACAGGTGGCAGTTGTTAGGATGTGCAAACACTACACTCCAAAAGAAGTGCAGTACTCACAGAAATGGTATGCATTTTATGCCCACTTAAGTGAAGAGTCCTACACAGCAAAAATGCTTGGTCTGACTAAGGAGTAAGTGGCCAAATACCTGTTTCAGTGGCTGCCTTCCAGATCAGCAAAAGGAGCCTTGACAGTCTTCCAAATGGGAGCATGGGCATACCCCGTTACCAAGCAGTGCACTCCTAGGCATGGCCCTGACAGAAATGCAAGGACAGGCTCACAGAAGCCGTGTTCAGGAGGATTCACAAAACACCATGCACGATAAAAGCCGGAAGGGCCCGAGCTGACAGCAGCAGCAGAGCCGGGGACACTGAGACATGCAGGTGTGAGTGTGGCCACATCACCACGGCTGTAGGTTGAGGCAGCATAGATGTCTCAGACAGGGACAGGACAGGCCGCGTGAACCACATCCGGTGTGCGACCATCTAGCAGCAGGGAGGGAGCAGAGGGACTGCGGCAGGGTGGGACCCAGGGTGGCCACCCAGGGGTGGGAGTATGGTTGACACAGCTTTCTGTATGGGTGCCACACTCTGGTGTCACACACGCGCACATACACACCCCACGGTAACAGCCGATCTGTCCCATGGCTGTCATGACACAGCCACATGTGGTACTTTTTAAAATAGCCACAGGGATAAGGGCTAGAGGCTCTGATCCTAACCCCATCTCCCCATCACTGTCCCCTTTCTAAAATAGCCACAAGGGGACAATTAATAAAGTGAAATAGGAAGTAGAGGGCTAAAGGTGTGGGGAAAGTGGGAAGGGTGGGGGAGAGGTAATAAGGGAGAGGAAAAAAATACGAGAAACTGAAAAAATGGAAATAAAGTGTTTGTAAATGGGGAGGGGAGGAGAGGGTGAGGGCAGGGACAAGGGGAAAAAATGAGAATCAAGACCTGTTATGTAAAGGTACAGAATCCCAATGATGAATGTAACTGTATTGTATACCTAGATTGTACCAATAACCTCAATAAAAAGAAAAAAAATAAAATAGCCACCAGGGTAAAGGTTGGAGCCTCTGACCTAACCCTGTCTCTCCATCGCTGTGCTGTAGCCACACACATTCATTGTAAGACCATCTCTGGTTCATGGGGTTACAGTGCACCCAGCACCCAGAAAGGCCGGTGAGGAGCATGGGATCCAGAATTTGGGGCTTCAGAATGCAGAGCCTGAGCCCTAAATCCCACCGTGGGACCAGGCTGTCCCACAGGTCTGGCTGTGTCCTCCGGCCCATTCCCAGGACAGACCCTGCGGTGCCTCCAGCTCCCGGCACTGGGAATTCACCCCTCCTGGGACCCGGTGAGCCAGCCTGTCCTCCTCTGACTCCCAAGATGACAGCCCTGCCTGGCTTGGCCTTTTTCTGTGTCCTTTGTAATCACTTTAAGTTCTCTTTTCCCTCTAGGACTCAGCAATTAATTTTTTCTTATTCCTTCTATCAGGTATAGAAGTTTTAAGTACTTTAGTACTCACAGGAGAAGTCTCACAGAAGCCATTAATCTTAATGTGAGAAGCCATTGTGTGATACAAAATCCAGATGCCCTTTTAAAATCATCTAAAAGTTCAGTGATACTTAACACTTGATTCCAGAACCACACAGAGGAGTTTATTAAAATAAATTATGAACTCAATACACTATTAGTGAGACATATTCTAAGGACAGAAAGAATTGGGAAGAACTATGAGTTTAACTTAGTAGGTGTGGCATTGGTGAGTAGTTCCAAAGCTAGCTCTGTGTATAGAACAGTAAACAAATTAACTGATGCTTTAGGGAACATGGTTTTCTTGCAGGAGAAAGAAATACAATAGAGAAAATAGAAAAGTGGAGAAGAAACTTCCAATGTTAATTTGAACAGGAATTTACACTCATGACATATAAACTCATATGTAGTGTGTATTTTAATTCACATATTTGGTTCTATATATTTTAATTCTACAAAAAAATGTAATGAATAATGACAAATACAAGTGAAAAGCTGAAGAAAATATAACACACAGCAAAGAGCTAATTCATTTAACATATAAATAACTTCTATAAATCATGTTTCCAATCCCTTGAAATATACAAAGGACATGAGCAGATATTTCTTAGAAGAGCAAAAAGCCCCCTGCTTTCTTACACAAAAAATGCCTGAGCTTCCAGGAACAGCAGGACTGTTCTGTCGGCATGCAGGGCTCAGGAGTTGCAGGCAGCTCTGCCCCCCGCTGAGGGCCCGGTTTCCTGGCAGAGGCTCACGCTGCAACAGCCCGTTCTGGGGGTGTGGGCACCCCGCAGGGGAGCTGCGGCAAGCGACGGGTGCGAGTGAGCTACTCTCCATGTGTCAGGAGAAACGCTCAGCTACAGACACAAAGGCAGTGCCCTGTGCGAAGGGTGGGGAGAACCAGCAGCAGTGCTTGCTCCCAGGGAAGGAAACCCGGAGGCCAGAGAGCACTGGACGCTTACTCTTCACTTTTATTCTCTTGAACTTAGGGGGTTGCATTAGCATATTAAAAGTAATTATTTAATTTCAAAACAGGTTTTCAAAAGAAAAAATACAACTTAAAAATGTTAACAAAGACTGAAAAGTGAGGAAAAGAAGGTGAAAAACATGACCTAGTGCTATGGTTTAGCTCTAACATGTCCCCGATGCTCACTGGATACTGGGCCTGGGAGTGTGGAGTCGGGTGCTGGGCTGTGACCTGGGGGTGTTGTGTCCCTGCAGTCCTTCCTCTCTGCTCCTGGCTGCCAGGTTTGGGCTCCTCTCCCTCCACCAGACCAGCTGAAACTGTGAGCCAAAGTGAACCTCTCCTCCGAGTGTGGTGTGGGTGCCTATTGTGTCCGGGATGGGGAGGTGACAAGGACACCGTAGTCTTAACACACAGGAGCTGGTGGGGCCGGTACCTTGCTGCTGTGGGAAGCTACTTGGGTCAGCAACTTTTCCTCCCTGCAGCAGGGATGTCAAGTAGCCAGGGAGGAAGGGCCGCTCTGTGTTCAGGCTGTGGTGCCCTGGCACCTTCGCTCTGGCCTGCGGGGAAAAGACACAGAAAAAGGTGTGGGGGTCCCCCCCACAGTGCAGCCCCAGCCTGAAGACCTCAGACTCACTGCCACCTCCCAGACGGGACCAAACAGGACCGAGCCTTTACCGCATAGCCTCTGGGGACCCTGCACATCCGAGGTACAGCAAGAGACAGAGCAGCTGAGTGGCTTCCAGACAGGTAAAGCCTGGGTCCTGGCAGAGGAGAGCAGAGGCCCAGAGGGAGAGAAGCAAAGATGCCAGCGCCATCAGAGACCTTCCTACCGCAGCAGCAAACACGCCAGACTGGAGCTTTTCCATAGTGCCACCATCTGATCGCCACAGGAGCGCCTTTCCCCAGACAGTGTTGACAGCTGCTGAAATGCATCACAAAATGGCTTAACATAGCCTGGCTTGTACAAGGAGCTGTTCACATGTCCACCGGGAGGAGGGGGGCACTCCGTGGTGCACCTGCACCAAAACATAGTTTAACCATCAGTTAGAGGCTTAGGGAAAAGCAGTAATAACAAAGGGTTTTTTCCCCTGTAAAGCAACCTGAGAATATATAACAAGAATGGTAAGTCTTTGACCCTGTAATTCTACTTTGGGATCTAAAACTTCTGTTTTTATCCATGCTTTTTATATCAATGGAAAAAGCACATTGAAACTATTTTATTTTCTAAAATATAATTATATGTTAGCTTATCTGTCTTTTTTTTGAGACAGGGACTCGCTCTGTTGTTCAGGCTGGAGATAAAACTTGCTGCAATCACATAAGGTCTATGCAGAGACTTTATCACAGGTAGAAATGAATTCAGAGGGGCTGGAGGAGGCTCAGTGGTGCCCCCTTGTCCAGCACACACAAGGCCCTGGGTTCAATTCCTAGCACTGCAAAAATAAACACTGAAGGGGAATGTGGGAGAGTGGAAACATTTACCAATGAGATGTTTATTGGGTTTTGCCTGAATGGTTGTTTAGGCTTCTAGAGGTGCCTGTGTGTCCCCAGGCCTGGAGACAGAACAAGAACCAGGGACACAGGGACTGGTAAGCACTGCATGTGCCACGGTTCATACCTCCATGTCTCCCAACATCCTCCTGTACTCTTGGCTTTTGTAGAATTCTTTTTATTAAGTTTATACGTGTTGTTTAATTTTGTTGTGTTTTGTTTCGAGTTGGTCTCACTATGCAGTTTGGGCTGGCTTTTCCACTCACTGTGCAGCCTACGCTGGTCTTGAACTCGCGATCCTCCTGCCTCAGCTCCTGAGCACTGGGATGACAGGTGTGTGCCACCACACCTGGCTAAGGGGATGGGCTTTTGGATGAGGCTGAATTTGAGTTTACCCGGCCTCGCCCTCAGGAGTGGGGCCTGGACAGAAGAGAGGGCCCTGGGGTGGGACCCCAAAGGTTCTCTCTCTTTGGCTTCTCTGTCCCTGTCTGCTTCCCGTCTCCCTGCCCTGAGCAGTCTCCCCCACCGGGCCCCTCTGCCCTACTGTCCTGCCTCGGAGCCGGGGACTGCAACTGAAACCTTTACAGACTGTGAGCCAAAATAAAGCTCTCCTCCTGTCAGCTGTGGGCCAGGACATCGCGTCCCAGCAGCAAGGAGCGTGACTGAGACCCAGAGAAGCCAGCACAGGTCGGCGGCAGGAAGTCTAGGCCATCTGGTGGCGGCACCGGAAGAGTACAGCTCCGATGATTGACAGCACAGGGAAACGCGGGGCTGCACAGCCGCCAGCACACCACTGACGGCTGAGGTGGCCTCCACATCCGCCGCTTCCTGTCCGCCTTGGCCAGGGTCGCACCCTCTGGGCCTGACCTCTCCTTTGTCCGTCCCTCTGAACCCACGTGTGCAGAACGCATTACTACTGCCTGGGAATGACCAAGACAGCACTTAAATAGTCACGCATTTGCCCTCGATCTTCTCATTCCTGTCCAGAGGCTTAGCAGCAGTGGTCTTAGGAACAGTCCCCCAGAACTGCCTGAAGGCCGGGTGCAGCCGGCAGGAGTGCCTCACCAGCAACCGTGAGGCCCTGCCCTCGATCGGGGGGCTGGGAAGAAACCCTGCTTGGTTGACAGAGCAATGCACGCTGTGTGGCACTATCCTCTGTGAGGGCCTCGCTTGCCACAGACTGAGCGCGGTTCCCATAGATCAGCCAAGACCTGGTTTCCTTTTGGGGTGCTCTGGGTGACTAAGACAGCAGCATCTGATCTCTGGCAGCTTTGAATCGAATATCCTCGGTACCCTAAAGAGAGACCAGGCTGCCTGGAAGGGCAGCCCCTCGGTGACAAGGCAGGGAAGGGGGCAGAGTCTCCGGGAAGGGGACCTCCGCCTGCTTTGGTTTGATTCGCTTTTCTGTTGACCTCTCCCCGGTCACTCAGTGACTGTCCCTCTCTCTGTGGCCGGCCATCACCTCTCTGTCACGCAAGGAGCAGGTTCCAGCAGGTCAAGGGGCGGGAGCTCCCTCCTGGCCCGCCCAGCCCGGTGGCCATTGGAAGGTGAAGGCAGATGCGAGTGGGAGGGGAGGCTGTGAGAGACCAGTTCCCCCTCCGTCTGGGGTCCCCCGGGCTTTGGGGCTCCTCTGCTCCTGCTGGGCTGCTCCTGTGGCCAGGAAACACTGTGGAGCCTCTCCACTCAGATTGATCTCGAAACAGGCTGCTGGCCCCAAACAAATCAAAAACTCTGGGTGTGCACAAAAGGAAAACGACGCAAACACAAGGAAACCAACACAAACACGAGAAAACAGCAGCAGTGGAGACTTCAGGAATGTGTGGCACCAGTCTACAAAATCCTTACCGAAACTGACTCCAGCTCGGTCTCACTGGCCCAGCACTGACTGACACACCAGGAGGCAGCAGCACCGATGCCAGGACAGGTGCACCTGAGTTCCAGCTGTGCTGCCCCTGTGGGACATGAATGCCCCTCCTGACTGTCCCCACCAAATCGCACAACTCATCTACTCACAGCAAAGTGTGAGACAAACCCATACAGACAGATATTCTCCAAAACTACTGCCTGCACAAAAAGAACACCAAGCTCAGGGGAGTTTCCAGATCCGGGGAGATTAAGGGGCTACCTCAAGGATGCTGGGGTCAGGGGAAAAGCTCGACTCTACACTATAAGTTAGAAAATAGCATTGTGTTGAGGTTTCATCTCCTGGATTTGTTGATTTATTTATTCATCTATTTTGCAGCACTGGGGATTGAACCCAGGGCCTTCACACTGAGCTACATTCCCAACCCCTTTTATTTTTTAAGACAGGTTCTCACTAAATTGCTCAGGGCTGTCCTTGAACTTGTGATCCTCTGGGTGGCTGACATTATGGCACATGCTGCTGGGCCTGGAAGATCCCTGAATTTTATAATTGAGCTATGATTATACGAGAGAATGTCCTCTTGCTTAGGAGATTTCCACTAAAGCATATGAGGTAGAGGCAGGCAGCATTTAAGGGGGAAGGTAATCTGCTCACAGAGGAACAACTCGGAAGGTGATTGAGAAAAATGTTAAGAATGTGGGTTTGTGGAGCGTGGGAGTTCTCTGTTTTAGTAAGTTTCAAATTATTTCTAAAAAAAAAGAAAGAGAAAAGGAAAACATAAAAATAGAAGAATCTTGCCAGCTCCTAACAAGTAAACGCCAGTTCTCAGGCAGTGTCCGCACTGCTGTCTGCAGAGCTCTCTGGGAGTCAACATTTGGCCCTGGGTCCCTCATTAGTAAGAATTCCACTTTACCTCTCAGCATCTCCTGATCACCTGTGGCACTCGGCTTTCTGGTCTGTGCTCCATGACAGCTGGTGACTGCTCACCTTTTAGTAGCATGCAGCCTTGTAGTTCTCTGGCAATCCTATCAGCCTCGTCTGTTCTCGCGTCCATTTTTACAGAATAAATGTCACAAGATCAGGAAACTACGGTGGAGGAGCCAGGAACAGAAATCTTGCGAACTTGGCTTAGCATGACGCCCTTACCCACTGTTGCCGCCAGACACGGGATGTGAGGAGCCCTTCTGAACCAGCGTCTGTCAGGAGGGGCATTTACCTGCTGGCTGCTCACAGCACCAGGATCAGATCCAGTCCCAAGTCTGGGTCTCTGCCAGAGAGACCCTAAGGTGTGAGGAGCAAAGGAGGGTCCCCTGGCCTTCTCCAGCTTCCAGCCACGTACACCACCAGCACCTATGGGAGGTCCCCAACTCCAGGTCCCCTGTGCTCCATGCAGCTGGGTCTGCTATCCCCTCCCCACATTGCCCTCCTGCCGGGGACAGGCAGCCTCCACCTGGGCCCCACTCTTTCACTTGGCCACCCCAACTCCAGTTCGGCAGGAGCCCAAATACCTTTTACCTCTCCAAACCCACAGAGCTGAGGCCCGGGAATCCTCCTGCACCCAGCATCCCACTCTTCCCTCTCCCTCACTGCTGCAATGGGAAGGTGTGGGTTATACACAAGGGTCTCAAAATACAGGGAGTGTTGCAAAAATGTCTTATGAGAGAAGACACATTGCCACCGGTTCCCCTCAAAGTCCTCCCCCAGCTTCAAACACATTTCTCTCGTTGTTCTCTACACTTTCTGAAGCAGGTCTGGAAGTGCTTTTTCCTGAGTATCTTTATAAGGTGTGCTAAACAGCATGGTGAATGCTTTCTGAGAGCCATCCAAGGGAAAGGCGGGCTCATAGACATGATGGTGGGTCCTCCGCCTTGTCCACCATGAGTGAAGTGGGAGAGCAGCCTCCACATGTGGGACAACTGCTCAGGGGCCTGGGCAATCCAAAGCACAGTGCCTGTAGTCTCAGCACTCTGGGAGGCTGAAGAAGAAAGATCACAGGTTCAACCCAGCCAGGGCAACTTAGTGGCCTAGAGAGACCTTGTCTCAAATAAGAACTGGGGATGTAGCTCGGGAAGGAATCCCTGGGTTCAATACCCAACATGAGAGAGAGGGAGAGAGAGAGAGAGAGAGAGAGAGAGAGAGTTATACCTGTCAGCTGGGATTAAGGGACAGTTGGGTTGGGAGGAAGCAGACTGGCTAAGTTCCAGTTATTATCTAGGGCTGTGTGACTGTGACAAACCTGCTCTGAATGCAGAGCCACAGAATGACCATTTAATCATATTTAATTTGGGGGACAGAAACTCCACCAGGGTGTGGAGGGGGCTGATCCTCAGTCTGGGCCCATGCCATCCTAAGAAATCCCTGTGCACGTGGCTAGCAGTGGAGATGACTGTGGGTTGGGAGCACAAGCAGAGAGAGAATCTCACTGACTTCCTGGGTGGCTAGCTCCCCATCTGGGGCTGGGTTCCCAGGAACAGGAAGTGGAGCTGTCAGGTCCCTGAGGCCTGGATATGGGGACTGCCTTGTCCACTGCACCCTATTGTACTGGTCAAGCAGTTGTGGGACCCATATTCAAGCAGTGGGGATGTGGACCACATTTCTCAAGGGAAACGTATCAAAGAATGGTTAAGCCCTCCCCAGTTCATAGCTCTTTCTTCCTAATCAGTGCCTACCTTTCAAGGAAATGTGCTTCCTGCATGCAGCATATTGGTGGATCTTACTACTTGATTCATTCTGTTAGTCTGTTTCTTTGGATTGGTGAATTGAGACCATTTACATTGATGGTTATAACTGATATGTATTAACTTATCCTTGCCATGTATTTTTCTATTTTTGATTCCCTTTTTTCCCCTTCTGTATAATTGCATTCCTTGCCCAGTGGATTCATTCTGTTGAGGTTCATGGAGTTGTAGTCCTTGTTATCTCTTTCTAGAATATCTTTCAGAACATTTTAGAGCTCTGGTTTGGTGCTTGTGAATTTCTTCAGGTATTCTTTGTCATGAAAGTGTCTTTATTTTCCATAAATTTTGGAAGATAGTTTTGCAGGGTACATCAATCTGGGTTGGAGGTTGTTTTCCTTTAGGGCTTGAAATTCTTCATTCCAAGCTTTCCTTCACTTAATAGTTTGTGTTGAGATGTCTTCTGTGATGCTGATGGGCTTTCCTTTATAAGTGATTTGTTTCTTTTCTTTAACAGCTTTTAATATTCTATTCTTGTGCTGAATTTCTAGAAGCTTGACTATTATATGCCTTGGTGTAGTTTTTTTTTTTTATCATGGCTAATTGGAGTTCTGTATGCCTCACTTATCTGCATGTCAAATTCTTTTCCCTGCTTGGGAAGTTTTCTGCCATTACTTCTGTGAACATATTTTTTATGTTATTTATGCTATCTCCTGCTATTTCATTGATTCTGATCAATCTTATATTCTTCTTTGTATCACCTAGTGGCTGTTGGATTGATTTTTCATGATCCTTTGCTATTTTTAAGAAATATGTGATATTCTGTTTCACATTGGCTTATCCTGCTTCATATACTTGCAATGGCAGTTTTAATCTCCTGGATATCTATTTGAATCTTTCATGGATTCGGTTTCTGCCATATGTTGGAAGTTCATGGTTTCCATCATTATCCTAAGCTTTCCTTTTTTTAAAAAAAATTTATCTGTATCTGCTCTAGAATCACTATGTTTTTCATTATGGTCACCATCTCTGTTGTTATCTGAGAAACTATTTCAGATATTATTTTCTTCTAGAGCCTCATTCATTTGCTTTGTTACTTCTGCTGTTACCACTTCAGAGAGTCCAGGTGGGTGGGTTTCAAATTGTTCCACCTCATTGCCCCCTGAATTTGCCTTTGGTGAGCTGAAAGTTTGAGGCTGCATCTTGCTTAGTGTCTTCTCATTTTCTATTTTTTTAGTTTGATTTGTGGGTTGATTCTTGTACATTCTTATGGAAAGTAGCTTTATTGTTAGTATTTAGAAAATAACTACTTCTCAGAGATGACTTCTGGGTATAGCTGGCTTTGGGGTTTTGAGTGTGTTGCAAGCTCGTACCTCTTCAATTTGTTGGGTATGAGAAGTTACTATCTATTTGGCTACCTGGTTCTTTGGCAGTGACCTACAGTATTGTTTATGGCCCTTAGGCAATCTTAGTGTTGACTTACCAGGAAGAGCAATTGATTATCACAATTCTGTCACCTTGGCTAATGCAGTACAATCAACAATAGCAAGAGCATCAAATAGCCTAGAAAATGACAAACTGTGGTAACTATTAATTTGCCACCTTTAACAATATAAACTAGATTTGTGGTTATACAACAGAATGTAAAACAAACCAGAAAATTGTATACATTATATATGCTCTCAGTATGGTGATTTCACCCTTGGGAGAAAATTTAAAAGGGGTTGAGAGAAGAATGGAGAAAAAGAAGGAAAGAGGAGGAGGAGGAGGAGGAGGAGGAGGAGGAGGAAGTGATTAGAAGAAAGAGGACTTGGGATTTAGCTCAGTGGTTCTGCCACCTGCCTAGCAAGATCAGGGACTGGAGTTTGATGCCCAGTACCAAAAAAAGAAAAAAATAAATAAAGGGAATGAGTTTTTTTTTTTAAGTTTAGAAGCAAAAACATATTAGATTTGGAGGACAAAGGAAGATGCACAAACTTTGGGAAACTGGTGAAGAAGACAGAAGGGAAAGAGAGAAGGAAGAAATAAAAACAAGAACATAACAATAACAAAACTAGAAACACTGTTCACCCTTATATAAAAACAGAACAGATCAAAAAAAAAAAAGAAGAAGAAGAAGAAAATAAGTTAAAAAATAAAAGTCCAGTTCAGGGCAGAGTTCAGATCTGTGTTGACTAATCCCAGCAAGCCAACCATAGATTTACAGCAGGGCAGTGGATAGTATCAAGAAGTACCTTTAGTTCTGAAGCTTAGGCTTATTTCTGGCTGTGAGGCTGGAACTTGTTTTGTTCAGCCTGCAACACTTTACATGCCTTCTGCAGGCCTGAACTTGGCTCCTTGAACTCTTGCTGACTTAAACTTGGTTCCACTTTACCCTGATGGAGCCAGCCACAGCTGCTCTGAGTTTCAAGCTCAGGCGGTCCCTTTCCAGATGGCTACTGGCCAACTGCCCTCTCCTGGGAGATGTCTGAATCCAAGTAACTCACCAGTCACTTTATTCCAATGCATCTACTGCTCTGACCACTAGTGTGCTTTTCCATGGAGGCCTCTGGAGTCACCAATAGTCACTGTGTGTCTGCAGGTTCCCACACAGTGAGTCAGGGCTCAGGGGAGAAAGCACCACTTGCCACTTCCTTCTTCTTCATTGAAGTTTCTATCTTTGCTCTCTCTCTGTGGGCTCAGTTCTCACCTCAGAACCTTGCTGGGTCTTCAGGATCCACTTCCTTCCTCTCTTTCGCATGTTGCTATATTCCAGCATCTGGACACCAAATCTTTGAAGAGGCTGTTTTTCTGTTGCTTATCCCTCCACCATCTTCCCAGAAGTCCAGAAAAAAGTTATTATACTTGTATTCATTCAGTATTTTAAGAATATGCCTAGTCTATGTCAAACTCTGCAATGACATAAAGGGAAAAAATTAAGAAACACAGTGTGGAGAAAGCTGCCTTTTTAGACAGGAGGATGTTTGAACATATTTAAAGACTGAGGGGAAAAGAATGTCACAGACCTAGGAAAAGAAGCTAGATCTTGGTGGAGAGGGATGGGCTTGCATGAAGAGCCCAAGGGAAGAGTTGACATCAGCTTACGGTGGCTGCTGCCCTTTGTCCCCTTCAGAAGTCTTTACGCCTTTCCTTTGGATGAGGCTGTACCTTCCTCCCTCTGATCACTTAACAGCACTGTGGGCAGAGCACTGTGTGGCCCTTGGCAGAAACTCCCAATGGGATCCAGTTCTGTAGGCTCCAGGCCCTCACCTCTGTATTCCTACCACTCCGAACCTGCGCAGAGGTGAGTGTGAAATTGTTCTTTCCTAGTTCTTCCAAGAAGCAAAATCACAGCTGAAGCAAAAGACTCTCCAGCACTTCTCACTGGGAGTTGCAAACTTCTCCCTGTCCTTGGTGCTCCGGGAGGTCTGCTTCCACCTTCAAGTAAAAGCCTTTCAGCATTTTCCACCTCTCTCACCTGGAGAGGGTCCATGCCCCCAACATGGCACCCCCTGGGCGTCTGACACACCTAGAGGATAAGCGTCAGACAGGGCAGTGTGAGGCTGAGCAGTCGCAACATCACCATTCTTCGTGTTGTGCAAACCACGTTATTCTATAGGTTAAAGGATGGCTGATGAAACAGTATTATTGAATATCACCAGTGATTGGGCTTTGGTTTTTAAATGGACTATGCAATTTTCTAAGAGACTACTGACAATTTTTTTTTTTGAGACAGGGTCTCACTATGTAGTTGAGACTGACCTGGAAATCACTATGTAGCCCAGGCTGGTCTCGAACTCACAGAGATCCTCCTGCCTCTGCTTCCTAAGTGCTGGGATTACAGGCATGCGCCACCACACCCTGCCATGACAAAAAAAAAAAAAACTTTTTTAATATTTGAAGGGGTTTTTTTTGTTTTATTTTTGTTTTTTTGAGTTGTCTCATTTTGTTTTGTTTTGTTTTGTTTTCACAGTGCAGGAATCAAGCCCAGGGCCTAGTGGGAAGAAGGTGCCCCCGAAGGGACCCAGTTAATACAGAAATGTGGCCCCCACCTTGATCTTGAGCACCCTCAGGTTGGAGGTAAGCCCCCACTCTCACTCTGAAAATCTCTCATTTTACACGAAAACTCTACCTTTCTCTACACATGGCTTAGGTGTCTCTTCTGAAAACTTTTTCTAAAGACAGGAAGCCTAGAAAGGTCTCACCAGTTCCCTGTAGCTTAGGATCTGATGGTGTAGGGCCCAACTTCACTACCTAGTACCACACAAAAAGGGTCTTGGTTTTGTTTCACTGAGCTTTTGCAAGAAGCGTTGTAGTAATAGGGCTTGGGTGCCTTAGCAAGGGAAGGGACTGATCTTCAGGAAGCAAGTGTGCGCAGCCGCCAGGAAGGGGTCTGGGAAAACAGCAGCACAGGCAGGGCTGTCGCCGGGTCTGATGATGGCCAGCAGTTCTGCAGTCTTCGCGCCAAGGTGTCTGTGGAGCTGGTCCCCAGGTGACGGGGTGGCACCCTTTGAATTTTGTTAGGCGTGCTTGATGCATCTTAGAAATGTGATGGGAAGGTCTATGCTGCTACTACTGCTCCTAAAAATTGTGTGTAATTTTGTGAGCACATGTACCTAACAATACATTCATCATGGGGTGCTGGTACCTGTACACATCTTCGTCCTTTTCACAGCCCCTTCCCCATTTCTTTGCAAAAGATCTCTCTCCCTGTATCCTACCAACTATCTTTTATCTTGCTCTTCAAATTACTTATGCTTTGGGTTTTTCATGTGAGGTAAGTTTTATAGCAATCATGAGTCCTTTGAGTTCCAATAATGTACTACATAGAAAATAAATAAGACAAAAAGGACAGAGACTTTTCAGTAAATCTATTTTTTTAATTCTTGGGTGTTTTGTTTTGCTTTGTTTTGTTTGAGACAGGGTCTCACTTGGTAGCTCGGGCTGGCCTCAAACTTATGGTGATCCTACTGCCTCAGCCTCCCGAGTGCTGGGATTATAGGCGCGCACCACCATGCCTGGCTTATTTTTAAGCTCTTGGTTCACGAAGTATACAATTATACCAGCCTAACAGAAGCTCATGGGTAGAGATATGAGAAGACCCAGTTGCCTCAGAGCCTAATACTCAGGCAATCTGATCCTCCGCCATGGGTCTGATCCATGACAGGCAAGTCCCCCGTTCCCAGAGAGCCCCAGCCTCTCACCAGCAGTGTCCCCAAAGGAAGAGGGGGGTGCGAGCACAGGAAGTGGCCACTCTAGGAGCCCCCCACATGGGCGAGCGGCCTGTGAAACTCCACTGCCACCCCCTTTCTGAAGTACTATTTGCACCCCCAGTGGGGTTTTTCCTCAGGGTCCCGGGGGAGGGCATGAGGAGCACCGCCGTGTGGGGTGGCTCTGCTCCATCCCATGGCCAGGTCACTCCAGCCACCCACTGTGAGGGGCACAGACGTCCAGGAAGCAGCCTTGGAGACAGGGCTGGTGACAGGGCCTCTCCTGTGCGGAACGACACATGCTCCATTGGGGTCCAGTCCAGCTGTGCCAGACAGCTGGGGCCCCGTCCAGCTGTGCCCAGCCAGGGGTGGCTCCGGAACAGCCATGCAGTGTTGGCACAGGCCCTGTGCAGGCGAGCAGGCTGATTCTGTGCCACCTCTGCTCCTTTTTTCCTTTTCCAATGTCATCTTAGAAGCAAGAACCCAAGAGAGCCTTAAACATTTTAAAGGTTATTTTCATATTTTTTTAACTCAATGTTTAAAAACTCAGCTATAGGGCTGGGGATTTAGCACAGTGGTGCCATCACCTGCCTCACAAGCAAAAGGACCCTAGTTCGATCCCCAGTACCAAAAAAAACAAAAACAGAACAAAACTCAGCTATAAACTTTGTTCACAGCAACTTCCCTGAAATATAAAACTTGATTCCAAGCAATGATGTATGGCAAGGCCCACCAGCTTGAAACCTTCGACTCTGCCCATGCCCCGGACATAGAGCAAAGGCCGAGGGCTCTGCAGAACCCATCTCCCACCTGCAGAAGCCACTGTGCTGATAAACCTTTATCCAGAGAGAGAGAGAGCCTCCTTGTCTGAAAGCAAGGCCTCAGTTTCCTCACCTGTAACCAACACACAGCTGTACCGAATGCCCCAGCACCGGTCTTAAAGGTGTTCCACCAGCCAGTGCAGTGGTAGCACCTGCAGGCCCAGCTGCTCCAGGCTGAGCCTGGAGGCCCGCTTGAGCCCAGGAGCTTAAGTCCAACCTGGGCAGCAGAGCAAGATCAATCTCAAACCTACCAAATTAAGATGAGGTTCATGAATTAGTCACTGTTTCCCTATTAAATACAGAGATCCAAAAGAGCTCTGCAGTTACTACTGGGTTCAATCCTCTACGAGGACAGCAACCCCCTTTCTATGAGGTCCCCTGAGCATCCAGGATGCTTATCAGGTTTTCACAGGAAGCTAAGAAAAGAAACTCTGCTTCCTGAAATGGCTCCAGCTTCCAGGGAGGCCATTACTCAAAAGAGTTAAGTTAAATAACTCTTAACAGTTTTCCAAACGGATTTTTTTTCCTTTTTGTAATGGTCTTATGCCTTTCCTCCTCTCTCGGCTCAAAGATAGCAAGGCTCTTAGGATCAGGTGATTATATTCAAGTCTTTCCAAAGGGAAAAATGTATGAAAAAACATTCCTATTTAATCCGGGGGTAATTATGCTTCCTAAAAATAAGTTGAGCCTAAGCTAAGAAAATGAAAAGGTTTCTAAAGAAGGTCAGCACTCCTTTTTCAATCTCCTTTTATCCCCGTATGATCGACCTTAATAGCAGGCTGTCATTTCCAGCTAGATGACTCAAGGGCCTGATCTTGCCCACAGTGTTTGGCCGGTGGCCCCTGCCCACTGTGGAGAAGGAGATATTTAGTCATGACAGAGAAACACCACCAATGACTATTATTTCCCGCCGTAACCCCCTGACTTTTGCCCAGTCACAAAGATCAGTGCCATGAAGCCTTCACCTATAGAGAGGAAAAGAGAAAATGGGACTTGATATTGGGGTGATGGCCCATTTCTGATGGTCATAGAGGAAGAGCGGCTCCAGCTTTGCCCAACACCTCCTGAAACAGAAACGTGAGAATTTTAACCATAATGGCGCAGTGCCTGTCTCCCATGCGTGGAGCTGCTTTCCAGCAGAAGTGTGGGGGAATGAATGAATTGGTGTTTTTGGCAGGAGAATTATAGTATTTCCCCTGTAGTTAACAGGTATCAGCATTCTTGAGGTTGTTTTCTAGTCCCCTCTCCTAGCAGACAATCACAGTGACAAGTGGCTTTCAGGCTTATGCCCATGCTAGGCCCATGAGGATCTGATGTGACCCAGAAGGGTTCCTGGGTCCGAGTGCTGGCCCGTCTGCCCTTGGCCTGCAGCAGCAGCCGCTCCTGAGCCTTGCCCTGCAGCCTCGGCCATCACTTCTGCTCCACTCCTAGCTCTGATATTTGGTGTCCTCAGCCAGGCCTTGCCATATAGCCACGAAGTAGGGGCTTGGGCTGAAGGGCCGAGGCCAAAGTTCCCGAGTCCTGAGGACCCTCGACCCAAGGAGCTGGAAGCACACAGATGCTTCACAGGGACACAGGACTGGCTGGCTGCAAGGCCTGGGTTGCAGCTGCTATACATCCGAGCTTCCTATGCTGCCAGGAGCCTGGGACTGCAGCAAGGGACTCCAACCCAGGTCATGGACACAGCATGGCCTCCAAACACACATAACTCAACGCAAACCTGTGAAGCCACACACAGACCCCAGGGGAGAGGGTACAGGCCCAGGCAAGGCCAGTCTTCGTCCCTCTGTCACACAGAAGAGCTCCATCCCATATCAGCACACACACACACACACACCCCAAAACGGAGGCCCACGAGCGTCTCCCTACCCTCTGTCAGCTTGGCTTCTCTCCGGGCCCTGTACCCAGGGACTTTCCCTGCATGGCAGGTCCAGCAGCTCATGGCCTCCTGTGGATGGGATGTAGCCGGCAGTCCCGCTGCACAGCAGGAGAGTCCTGGGAAGGCCTGATTCACTGTGCTGGAGGCCTTGCCAGGCCCTCAACCAAAAAACCAAGTACCCCAGCCACCCTGAGTCACCATGGCCACAGGGGCTGACGGGCAGTCTCGCTGCCACACTGGCCTGGTCACCTCACCACTCGTGGCTGCTGCCGCAGAAGGCCCAAGTCTTGCTGAGCACCACGTACGCTGAGCTGTGATCCTACATCTGTTCTCTCTGTTGGGGAAATTGAGGAAGAGCCAGAGATTGCTGCAGCCAATGTGTGAGAAGAAAGCAACAGTGGTAGGGGAAATGCTGATACAGCTCCGGGGTTCTGTGAGCCTTACGTGACCTGACTCATTTGTCACCCAAGCTTGAGGGGGCAGAGAGCACCACTGCGTTGCTGGGACTGGGATCAACAGACTACAGCAGCCAACTGTAGACACCAACACCGGTCTCAGCAGGCAGCGGTCTGTGCTTGTCCAGAGACGCTGTAGACCCCTGCGGCCCCTCCTGGAGAGAGGCTTCGGGACCGTAAATGCTAAGCCGTGGCTGTGTCGCCCCAGCTTGGCTCCCGGGACCGAGTCGCCACCACGCAGAGGCAGCCTCCCTGGAGAGCACTCTTCGTGCTCCGCCCTTGTCCTCCCTGTCTCGGCAAACACTTGCCCCCAGGTGACGCAGGAGCTGCGAGTGGCAGTGCTCCAGCCGCAGCATCTTCAGCCCTGACCAAGGTCACAGCAGAGGCGGGGCAGGCAGACTGGAGTAGTATATGGACATTCACCAGCTACATTCAGTTCCTCATTACCGCCCAAAGGTGCTACGTAGAATTGTTTCTTTAATTCATTCAGTGAGCATTCACTAGACTTCTAGCACTTGTGGGTACCCCAGTGAAGTGCCTGGGTAATCCAGCTCCTCACCAGCCCAGTCTGTCCAGAGTCTGCTTACTTCATCTTAGTCCCTCCAGAGGTGGGGACAGGGAGCTGCTGCAGGACAGGACGTCGGGGTGGCCAGCCTACCCTTTCGAGTGACACCAAACCACCACGCTGTGCTCTGGGCAGCTCATCCCTCACTTGCTGTGCGGTTCCGAGCACATCACCTTCGTCCCAACCTCAGCCATCAATCAACACCAGGGATAAAATCCAGCACAGAATAGAAACTCAGGAAGCTGGGAGAGGTCCAACCTCAGGGGACCCTAATCCTGCTGCATGGAGGGAAATCCTGACCAGGTGAAGGGAACATGAGAAAAAAGAGCCCAGTCTGCTGGTAGGCAGGGAATACAATCATTCAACAGCTGCCGGAAGCAGGAGACGCAGCTCTGTGCAGCTTTGGCGTAAAGAGAGCAAAGCCCCAAGTGCTTCTGGGTTGCTCGCAGTGTACCCTTGTGTCCCGGGTGTCTATTTGCCTGCCCGTGTGCTTGAAAACTGGCCTTTTCTAAGAAAGATTTGAGGGAGCACAAGACTTCACAATCTTCAGAGAGAAACTGATTGTCTGTGTGGCTTCTTCACTCTCGCAGAACGGGCCTTTCTGGACCAGAGAAAAGGCTGTGTAGCAAAGGAGCACAGGGCTCTGTTCTTCAGGAGCAGTGTCTGCCGGGAGGCCTCTGCACGCCGTATCAACTCCTAGAGGAGTTCGGTTCTTGTTTTCTCCGGACACTCTCAGAGACACCGCTGTGACGGAGGTGTCAGCTTTGTTACCGGAAGCGTTTACTGAGGGCTTAGAGGGTGCTCATAGAGTTATCCGCGAAGAGAACCCCCACCCAGCAATGGACTCTGCATAACGCTAAAGACACACTACTTTTCACTAGAAAGGATGTTTCCTGTCCTAAGCCGTCAAGTGTATTACACGGCTTTTAAGGAACATTATTATTGTGAGTCTCTTTCACTGCAAATGCTTATTTCTGATGTTTGTCTCTTTGACTCTCTGGGGAGACCATTCATTTCACTGATGGGCTTTTAAGCTTGCCGTTTGGATGATGAAAGCTTAGTCACTTGGTCATGGCTCGGGGACAAGATGGAAACAGTGTCCTTGGTGCCTGTAGCCCTTCAGTGCTACCCTGAGTTTCAAGCTTCAGTGACATTTCTGAAGCCTAGGAAGTGTTGCAATGGCCCCGGAAAGAAAAATAACTTTGGTTTTAGGATTCCTAGGCCGAGCCTAGGCATAGCAGAGCCTTCTGGATTCTAGAGGAAAGTGCAGTTCCGCTTGTCAGCTTTTGGGTCTTGTTCAGAGACCGTGCTACAGCTGTTTCCACTGACCACGCGCATGGGTGGGGCTCCACAGTGGGCGCCCCGTCCTCCACCCGGCGTGTGCGTGGACACGACCCACTCCACAGGATTTACACAGCAGGATTACTACTGTGCTCCATCCACACCACAGGAGCCCAAACCATTAAAGAGCCTTCAGCTGGGGGAAAATGACAGAGCACAGGGCTGGGCGCCAGTCCTGGTGATGAACGGGGCAGGCACCGTGCCTGCTGACCAGGAAGGGAGCTGTGCCAAGGGACAGGCAGGCAGAGCCACGGGGCCCAACTCCTGCACCTGCATCTGGGCTCAGCCTTTGTCAGCCCTGTGACCCGAGCAAGATCCTTCCCCTTCCTCTGCCTCAGTTTCTTGATCTGTAAAGAGCCAAGGGCATGGGGCGCGATGCTCTAGAAGCAAAAGCTGACCCTTTGCTTGTTTCCAATATGATGAAGTATTTTATATTCCATACTCAGAGAAAGGGAAAGAAAAGAACAGAAAACTTTGCTTCTTATGTAAACCCAAAATAACATCACCCTGACTACTTCTGTTTCCCCAAATAATTAAATCTGGAGCAGTTTCTCTGAGCTCCCTGAAGAACTCATCTTGCTGTGGTTGCTGTTATGTTGGAAGCTAAGCACAGATCGCATTCACAAATCAAAAGCTGTCACCCTCCACCGTGAAAAGATGCGTCAATGTATTAACTGGGCCCTTTGCCCACTTCTGCTGTGCTTCAGCCTGGGCCACCCACACCTGGCTGCCCTGCTCACTCTGCAGCCGACTCCAGCTTCCTTCTTGGGATGTCCTAAGCCCGTGGTGGGAACCTGTGGCACACGCATCACAGCAGTTGTTTACATCATCGACAGCTCTGGAGGGGTCACCATCGATGCCCCTCCCTGGAAAGCGCCCAGCTCCTAAGGCTACTGCAAGGTCCGCTGGAGTGGATATTTGCAAGCACTTAACACACTGCCAAGCCTTTGGTAAGTAATGCAATTGGGGTGGTGAGGGAAGCCTTCCCAGAGAGGGAGATGTTTGACCGATGCAGAAAAATGATTCAGAAGGAACAAGGGAACAGCGTGGGGACGAGGCCAGGCCGGCGAATGTACACTGAGCCACCTCCTCAGCGCAAATGCAGAGTGCGTGGGCGAGACACCACGTGCGGGTCCAGCTCGGTGGCACTTCTGGGCCCCTCGGTGGCGGGGTGGCAGATGTTTGTGCTCAGAGATGCTGCCGTAAAAAGTCTTTTCTTCCAAAGCTGCCCCTGAGCCTGTCACTGATTGGCCTGAAGTGCTTGATGCACCTTTTCCGTGCAGCAGGGCTACCTGCCAAGAGTCTGGACTGAAGTCAGCGTGTGGCCACAGCCAGCTCTTTAGTGGTCAACTTCAGCTCATCACACAGGTGCCACGGGCGCACGGGGCTGCCGGGCTCCACCAGCACCGATCGATGCTGATCAAGGGTGGACCTGGAAGTCTTTTAAAAATGTGTTACTTTTATTAGTCCACATCAGTGGTGCGTGAGGATCGCACGTGTGCCTTGTGGGGAGTCAGTGCCCGAACATCGCATGTCACTTCTTTTTACATCAACACACCTGACGGCAGCCCAGTGATGGCTATCGGGAAAGAAAGACTTGCTTGTAAAAGCAAGAGAAGATGACGCCTTGCCGCTGGGAACTCACATTGATGCAGGACCATGGCACTTAGAATAGATGTGCAAAACCTTTAAAAATGGAAAGTGTCATTCACATCATCATCAAAGCTGTGGCTACCCTAAGGCCCGGGGCAGTGAGTCCTCACCAACTCCAGGGCTCCGCAAAAGTGTAGATGCTGGCTCCAGGACATCGTTTACTTTGGGAAAGTTAGGTGGCTAAGGTGGAGTCAATTTTGAAAAGATGTTATGCTTTGCTGCATGAAACCCAGTCATCTATGGAATCAAAAGGAAGATTGGTGCCAGAACACAAAGATGAAAAACGACTCACAGATTTAGCATTTTTGGTGGATTTGACTTCTCATTTAAATGAGTTAAATGTGTGTCTTCAAGGTGAACATCACCTCATCTGTGCTGTTTTGAAGCACAACGGTATTTAAAAATAAACCTTACATTATGGCAAGCTTATAATTTTGTGCACTGCGATACATTATCACAACACAGTCCTGTGAACACTAAAAAATATAGATAGAGCCTTGCTTTCTGTTTTGATACAGAAATTTGAGAATACGTTTCAAGATTTTCAAAAAAAATTATCAAATTTTTGGCACATTTGCTACTCCATTTTTGGCTAACATAAATCCGTTCCCTACGAATTTTCAAGTGGATAGGGTTATAATCAGACTCAAAGAAAAATTAGAGTGTGTCCTTTTCCCAGACTTTTAGAGGACCTAGATCCCCAGAGGAAAATGTCCCTCACCTCACAACCACACATAAGTCACACTGTTGCTTTTTGGAAGCGTGTGCACTCTTGAGGATGAAGCATAAGAAGTGTGAAGTTACAGCAAAGATTTCTGGCCAGATCTTGAGAACTTACTAAGAATTGTAGCCACTTCTGGGGAACTAGGCACTGACACATTAGTTGCACAAGAACAAGTCAAAGACCTCACTAAAGTTTATGTTTATCTTGTTAAAGACTTCAGGGTAAGACCTGAAGTTACAGAATTGCTAAAAGAAAACAGTGGGGGAAACGCTGTAACACTGGTCTGAGCAATGAGTTTTTTGATACGTCCCCCAAATCACAGGCAATAAAAGTAAAAAGAGGCATATGAGATTATATCAAACTAAAAAGCTTCTTCACAGCAGGGAAACCATCAGCCAAGAGAACAACCAACAGAACTGGAGAAAACATTTGTAAACATTCAATAAAGAATTAATACCCAAAGTATATAAGAAACTCAACTCAACAGCAAAAAAATAGCCCGGCATGGTGGCACACACCTGTAATACCAGCATTCAGAAGGCTGAAGCAGGTGGATTGCTGGGAGTTTGAGGCCAGCCTAGGCTACATAGTGAGTTCAAAGGCAGCTTGATCTACATAGTGAGACTCTGTCTCAAAAACAAAACAAAACTCATTTTCTAAAAATTAGGCAAAACATCTAAATCAGTATTTCTCAAAAGAAGGCATACAAATAATCATGAAAAATCTTCAATGTGGCTAATCATTAGAGAAATATAAAGACAATAAAAAATTATTTCACTTTTGTTGTATTGGCTATTATCGGTGGCTAATATTCTCATGCCTCTGACATGTAGTTTTGTGTGTTCTTTTTCCTATTTAACAACAATAAAAACAAATGTGAAAGACAGGGCAAAGGATATAGCTCAGTAGTAGAGCACCTGCCTAGCAAGTGCACGAACGTGGGTTCAATCCCTAGAACCAAAAAAGCAAAAAAGGAAAGAAAGAGGTGAAAGATAAAAAGTACAGATGAGAATGTAGGTAAAGGAGCAAAGAGCACCTAGACTAGAGCAGTCTTTCTGGAAAGAAGCATGGACATTCTTTTAGGAGTTAAAAATAGGGGATTGGGCTGGGAATTTATCTCAGTGGTACCACCGCCTGCCTCTAAAGTGCAAGGTTCCCAGTTTGATCCCCCGTACCACACACAAAAATAGTAGAGGATATAGTTCAGTGATGGACTCCTGGCTCGGGATGCATGAGGCTATGGGTTCAATCAGTAGCACCACAAAAAAAGTATAAAATAGAAGCACGGTAAAATCCTGCAGTCCCACCTCTGGGTGTGCAGCCAAAGTACCCAAATACGGGTGAGTGTCGGCCATGCCCCCCCCTGAGTTCATCACAGCAATACTCGTGGTAGCCAGGGTATGGGTCAGCCAAGGTGCCTACCAACCTGCAGCATAAAGCAAGCAGAGTACACATGCCCAGTGGAATACTGCTCAGCCTCTAAAAGGAGGAGCTCCTGCCATTTGCCACACATGGATGAACCTGGAGGATACTGTGCAGTGAGCCAGCCACAGAGAGGAAGACGAGCACCACCTGTACTAGTCAGTGCTTCGTCTCTCTGACCAAACACCTGGTATACACAATGCAAAGGAGAAAGAGTTGGCTTCCACTCACAGTCTCAAAGCAGCAGTCCACAGTCAGCTGAGTCCAAGGCAGGAGCATCGTGGTGGAAGGGTGTGGTGGAGGAGAGATGCTCACCCGATGAAAGCTGGGATGCCAAGAGCAGGAAGGGCCAGAGAAGAGATAAGCCCCTCAAGTCAGGCCCCAGTGACCCACCTCCAGCCTGGCCACACCTCCTGTTGGCACATTCAACTGTGGGCACACCCTATAAAAAAGTTGGGCTTGCAGAAATAGAGAGGAGAGTGGTGATTAGCATTTCCTTCTCTAGGCACGACACAGAATCACTGGTCATGCAAGGTGATTGAATTCGGTCTCCAACATCATCTGCTCCCTGGAGGTCAAGTTGGAAATCCCCACCCTCTGAGTCTCTCAGTACAGCAACCCCTGCCCTAAGTTCATCTGAATCATCCTGCTAGCATAAGCTCAGATGGGGGGATAGGTTCTCTAGGAATAAAAAATAAATGCAGAACTGAGGAAGTTCCAAGGACTTAGAGGTGATCTCCCAGGAACCAAGAGCAAAGACCTGACAAATTCTTTATTACACAATGTTAAGTTACCGAAGACTGATCTTAGGTGGTATATTAGTCACTTTCCCGTCACTGGGACAAAATCCCTGACACCTATGACTTAAGGAAGAGAGGCTGTTTGGTGCACAGTTTCGGAGGGTTCAGTCCATAGTCAGCTGGCTCCGAGGCAGAATCAGTGGGGTGGGAAGGCATGGTGGAGGGAAGCTGCTCGCCTCATGGTGGCCAAGACGCTGAAAGGGAGAAGGGAGGAGCTGGAGGCAGGAACACACCCTTCCCAGTCACACACCACCTCCTCCAGCCACGCCCCACTCCTAATAGCACATTCACCTGTGAATGCATCAGTGGGTTCATCCACAGGGGAGTACAGACCCCATGGTCCCTCACTGCCCACCCATGAACACATGAGGCTTTTGGAGGACATTTTAGATCTAAACCGAAACATCTTGCTAGCTGAGCGCTTCTCTTACCGGCATTGATAAAGCCGATGAAGGTACTGAAGGAGGCTTTAGACAACGACCCTGGAAGGACTGAGCTGGCCAGGAACCCCATGGGTTGGACTGGAAGTGTGTCCTCCCCAGGTGAGCCTCTGATTTCGGCCTTGAGAGAGACACTGCAGCAGAGGACTCAACTGAGCACCCCACTGCTCCTGATGTGTGGTGATGTGAAATCATGAAATATGTCGTTTCAGTGTGCTGAACTGTGCAGTAATTTGTCAGACAGCAAAACACATAACTAACACATTCACTGCATTGCAACCAAAGCCAGTGATGTTCTGAATGCAGAGAACCTAAAAAATTAGCAAATGGATCTCTGGTGAGACAATGAGATGGATCCGTTAGGCAGAAAACCACCAGGATCTGACCTCTTGTCTTAGAAACATGGTTGGGAACATTTGACAATAAACTGAACAGCTAACAACATTCATCTTCAACTATATGCTGGGCCAGGTTCTAAGTACTGTGTATCTTACCTCATTTCACGCTCACAATTCTTCTGTGAGGCAGGTATTCTGACTACAGATAAGGAGACAGAAATGCAGAGACACATCTTCTGCAAATGGGAAAAAAACCGAGAGCAGAGGAAGAGGGGAAGGGAAGAGGGGAAGGGAACAGGACGTGGAAAGGATTTGCTGTGCTCCGCACAGGCACCAGCTCCCCACAGTGAATGAGATCAGTACGGGCTACATTAGACATGTACTCACAAAAATAAACTCCTAAAAAGAAAACTGAGGCACAGAAAAATTACACAGCTCACCTTTGATCAGACAGGAAACTAAGAGAATGCAGATCCGACACATTAAAACTCCACCGTGCGCTGCCCCCGGGACACTCGAGCCACCGGCCCGGGAAGGGCTGTTGATTCAGCAGTTCCTACCAGAAGGAGTCACTCCCCTCACGTGTTTACCTACGATTTATTTCTAAGTTATCATTTACAAGAGAGTATGTGTTACCAAAACACATCTGCCATAACCAGTAATCAAAATAAAATGAAGCCGCACGTCAGCACGAGGCGGGTAGGGAGACGCAGTGGAGCTAGGAACCAAGAGAACGCGATGAGGGGCTCATTTACGGGCCAGCAACAAGAGCTCCAGGTCCAGCTCCGAGTGATCAAACTTCCAGGACGAGGAAAAGATATGTGATCAAGTTCACACGATCCTCATTGCTCTCAAAGGAGTAGAGCAGTTCGAGGCATCGGGAAAGAATGGTCACTTCTGGCTAAAATGAGAAGGCAGGGTTTTCCTAGGGGCTGCAGCAGAGCGACCGCTGTGAGTAGCCAATGGCCACCCCAGCAGCACCCAGAGGGGCAGCCAGAGAACAGCCCAAACATCCAGCCTCTCCTCTTCTTCTCTTTTCTTTTTTCTTTCTCAATTTTCAAAACCCTCCTTGTAGTCTCTGCTTTCTGCTCTCTGGTAGTCTGAGCTTGAATGAGAAGGCTGTGATGTCTGGG
Organism: Fukomys damarensis; assembly: GCF_012274545.1. Taxonomy (NCBI): domain Eukaryota; kingdom Metazoa; phylum Chordata; class Mammalia; order Rodentia; family Bathyergidae; genus Fukomys; species Fukomys damarensis. The sequence continues at coordinate 921,236 of NW_022900923.1, read as the reverse complement.
GCCAAAAACGAAGACAAAAACCGCTGCTCGCTGCCTGGTACAGATGGAGGGAGAAGCAGATGCCTCTGGAGACCCTGAGCCCTCAGCCACGTGCCCTCTGCTCTCCTGCTGCCCTGTGTTCATGTGCCGCTCAAAGCCAAGGGTGCCACGTGGCCTCCTACTCTTTCCCGCTCGTTTGCTGTGAGGTCTCAGTCCTCCAGCGGGACCCTCAGCAGCCCGGCCAGCCTGTTTGAGAGCTCATTACTGCCTGGGTCCCTACGGCTGCCTAGGTGAAGCTGTTAGAAGGTTATGGACGCTCTGTTAAAAATCATATCAGAAAGCCAAGAGACATAACTCCAAGGCATAGTGTTTGCTTTGGTCTGGGATCTTGAATGTTTGGTGTATATGGAAGGCCACGCACTCAGGGTGGGGTGTGGCCCCTGCCTCCCAGCGCCCTCCAGCAGCTGGCACCAACACCAGCAGCTACTCAGCTCAGAGGTGGGGAAGGGAGAGGGAGGGAAAGGGCACAGGGGACCTGTGGGGCACTGAAAGCATCCCCGTGTGGATTGTGGTAGTGGCTGCATGAGCCAGCACACTCAACGTCAATTGTCAGGCTCCACAACTACAAGGCGTGCATTTTGTTAAATGTCCATTATACCCCAGCAGGTCACTTTTACAAAGGAAATATAACATGCTCAAAACAGAATTCATAGCCAGACGTGGTGGCACACCTGTAATCCCAGCACTCAGGAGGCTGAGGCAGGAGGATCGCCACAAATTCAAGGTCATCCTGGGCTACAAAGTGAATCCAAGGCCGGCCTGAACTACACAGTGAAATCCTGTATCGAATAACCAAAAAATAATTACTAAATATGAAGCAAATTAACCAAGTTCTACCAGTGATGAAATACTTATGTTCCAATATAACCACTTAAAATATTCACACTGATTCATTAATATAAGTTTTGAGAAGTTATATATACTTGGTTATTGGGAAGGCAAATTATGGACATTTAGCATTATTGCCAGGGTCTGGAGGCCATGTCCCCTAAAATCCAGCACTGAAACTCAGCCCCAGTAGATGGTGTGGGGGGTGGTAGTGTTAGGTGACAAGGACAGAGGCATCCATGAGGGCCAGCACCTGGTAGAACAGGCTCGGGAGCTTCTGCGTGCTTGGGCCTGAGGACACAGCATGGCCTGCTGCACGGCCACTGTGGACTCCTGGCTCCACCAGGAGCCCGGAAGGTCAGTTTTCTCAGCCACCTCGGCTGTGGTGCTCCTGCTATGGCAGCCTCAATGCACAGAGCCACCAGCCTTGTATAACATCAGAAAAAATGTTTCTGATACTTGATGTTAAAAAGACACCAGAATTTACAATTGTCTGCTTACATTTCAAATATGTAAATTGTGAGCATACAGGGAATTAGAAAAAAGAAACTGCTCTGTTAGAATGTAGAAATATCAGTACTTTGTGCTTTTAAATTTTTCTTTAACACTGGTTCAATACATTTTCATAAGAAAAGCACTGTAACAAATAAAATGATGCAGGGCTGGGGGTGTAGCTCAGCAGGCCGTCCCTGCCTGCCCAGCACAAGGTCCTGCATTCAATCCCTGGTATAAAAAAAATTTTTAAAAACCGGGATCACAGGAAACAAAATGATGTGTCTTCAGACCCCAGGGCCATTACTGAGCGATCTGCCTGCAGCAGCGCTCTCCAGAGGTGCTGCAGCCGCGGGATCTCACATGGTTTGGCAGCGGCTTTTGGGTCCACCCCAGTCAGACGCAAGGTCCACAGGACAGAGGAAACCAGGAGCCCTTATTTTTAACACACACTGCAGATTTGGCAACCACTAATTTGGGGCAGCGAATGACATCACTGTGACTTGAAAGACTCAAAATAATTTTCCCCATGAGTGCCTGTCCCTCACCCCGCTGTATTCCCTCTAATTAAAGAATCTCCATGTACTTCTTCCAGGGCTCACAAGGTAGCAATGTTCTCAGGTAATGCCAGGTAGCAGAAGAGAAATTTGGAGCTCACTAGGGTCCCTCGGTGAATTACAGGGTGGGAGTAGACCAAGAAGTTGTTTATGCAATCTGCAGACTTCGTAAGGGACTGTTTTTTCTTTCTTTCTTTCTTTCTTTCTTTCTTTCTTTCTTTCTTTCTTTCTTTCTTTCTTTCTTTTTCATTAGT
>NW_022900923.1:913997-919040 GCF_012274545.1 Fukomys damarensis | reverse complement strand
TTTCTTTCTTTCTTTCTTTCTTTCTTTCTTTCTTTCTTTCTTTCTTTCTTTCTTTCTTTCTTTCTTTCATTAGTACGTGTCTGTGGTAGGTGCAGTTTTCAGTTACCCTAGGGATAACTGAATAGCTGCATGTACACAACACGGCTTGATCCCTTTGGTGACCCTCCCCTCCCTCCCTCCCTCCTTCCTGCTCTGACTCCCCTTTCCCTGTTCTCACTCTTGTTGATGTTACCGGTCTTGGCTCACGTTTACGGCCAACAACGCTTACTTTCCCTGAGCGTCTTGGGTCCTGTCCATGTCCACCCTCGTTCTCCTTCCTTCCCCTGCTCTCGCCCCTGGTCCTTGGTCTCCTGGACCCCTTCCCATTTGCAGGAGATCCACCCCTGGTCCCTTCTGTGTGTCCTCTGTTGATCTCTTTGTACTTTGCCTCATTCAAATGGCAGAGACCATATGGTAGTTAAGCGTCTGGGTTTTTTGCTCAGTGTTATATTTTCCAGGTGCATCCACTTGCCCATAAATGTCTCAGATTTGTCCTTTTTGTATACATACACATTTTCTTTATCCAGTCATCTTCTAATGGGTTTACGGGCTGCTTCCAGGATTTAGCTTCAAGTGGCACTAAAGCGCCTGTGACGATGGACTGGGAAGACAACAGCGGCACAGAAGGAACGATGTGAGAATTCAGTCGGGTTTCCTGTGAGCAGAGGGAAAGATGGCCCGGCTGATCATTTCCTCCTGTCCTCGCAGAGGTAAGGTTAGCTGTCCAGGAACCCAGCCGGAGTCTACGTCTACCGGCTACGTGCTGTGACGGCATCGGAGGGGCATTGCTCCATCCTAATGTGTAGCCCTAAATAGCTCCCAACCCTGCCACAGCAACAATTCTCAAGGGTTCTCTAAAGCCCTTAGGTTTTGAGGGCAGCTGTCTCAGGGAGCAAAAGAGAAACTGAATGGGACAAGTCTTGGGCCTTCACCCAGAGGAGCCCTGCTTGTATCTTCACTATAGGTTACTGTTTTTAAGATTTTCTTTGTTAAGAAAAAAAAAAGGACTTTACTAATGTATCAGCTTGGGTCCAATCAAGAGAGCAAAATCATACAGAAATTTGAACAGGAAAGTTTAGAATTCAGATGTACTAATTACAGCAGGGGCCTGGATCAATGAGGAAGGGCCAGCAAGATGTAAAGAGGAGGCCGGGGATTTAGCTCAGTGGTTCCACCCCCTGCTTTGCAAGTGCAAGGACCCAAGTTCTATCCCCGGTACCAAAAAAATTTTAAAAATAAATGTAAAGAGGAGAGGTAAGGAATCCAGGAGGGCAAACACACAGAACAGCTGCATCCTTTGAGCTGTGCAGCACCCAGGGAGCAGGCACAGATCTTGCTAGAGGTACAGCTTGGCTCACTACATGGCGGAGAAGCTGCTATGTGCCAGGCTCACAGAACCTGTTGGACATCTGTCCTCCCAGACAGGGAAAGCTGCTCATGGGGCAGCATCTCCGGGAGCCAGCTGAGGGGGCAGCAGTCAGGGCACTACTGGCTGCCACACAGGGCACAAGCTGGTGCCCCAGAAGGAGCCGTGCGCTGCAGGAACCTGCCAGGGACCATGGCTGAGTTGGCAAGCGAGCCCTGCCCGCCTCCCCTTCTTTCCTTTTCAGCCTGGCATTGCTGACCACTGTGCCTGCTAATGATGAAAAGTGCTCCACGGCCCACGTGTATTCTCACAAAGCAGGCAAGAAGGGTGAGTGTAGAGCTCAGAAACAATCAGTACATTGGCATAAGCCTCTTAGAAGAAATAAAAGTGAAAGCATTCACCACTGTCTATAGAATTAAAGTCCAAAACCTACACACACACACACACACACACACACACCCTCTCATCTGGATGTTGGCATCATTCATGCTATGTGTGCGGTTCCTTGTTTGAAATGGCCTCACACCTCTGATTGTTTGTTTGTTTGTTTGTTTTTGAAGCAGGCTCTCACGATGTAGCCCAAGCTGGCCTCCAACTTGCTGTGATCTTCCTGCCTCATCCTCCCAGGTGCTGGGATTGCAGGTGTGCACCATCATGCCTGGCTTCTATCGCCTTTCAGTTAAGAAAGCATCCACAAGACCCTGCTATAGTCTCGATCTCAAATCGCCCCCAGGCCCCTGTATTGAAGGCCTCACCTCCAGCTGTGGCTCCACTTAGGAGAGGTGGAACCTTCAGCAGAAGGGGTCTGTGGGAGAAAGTTGAGTCTCCCAGGGGGTGCCCTGGGAGAAAATGGTGGGACTCCAGTTGCTCCCCAGCCTCCACGAGGTGAGGAGCTTGCTCTGTCACACGCACCCACCATGATTAACTGTGCTGCCACAGGCCCAAAGCACCAGGCCCAAGCAACCATGGACTGAGATATCTGAAACAGTGAGTCAAAACAAAACTTTCCTCCTTCATATGACAGGCATTCTGTGATGGAAAGATGAGTCACTCAGACCCCATATCATCGTTCTGGGTCAGGCTGAAATGTCACCTCCTCTGTGAAGCTTTCCTGACCTTTCACATCAGAATTGGCTCCTCCCTCTGATGTATTCCAGGATTTTCGTTCACACCTCTCTAAGACAGGAGAATACCACTGACTGCAGCACTTTCCCAGCAGAGCAGTGCAGGACATTAATGCACAACTCCTAGAAGATTATACCTGTGGGAAAAACAGACTCCCATCCAGCATGCCGGGTCAGCAGGACCAACCCAGGGGACCCAAGCGGTCCAGCACCTCGTCCAGACTCTCTCACAAGGTTGGAAGCATTGTTTGTATTGTGGCATCTGCCCAGTGCCTTGCCCATTGAGCAGCCAATGTATGCTTGCTGAATGGGAAGCTTAGTGGATTACTTCCCTGGGGTTAAAAGTTTAAATTTTCTGTGAAAATGTATCTAATAATAGGATGTTAGATATTAGCCATAATAGGAAATATTTCATCTAGTCAAAAGATTGGTTTTTTAAATATAGGTGATTACAATTCACAGAAACTGCAGGCCTCATTATTTAGGACATGAGCTCATCCTTCAGTCTTTATAAATATACTATAATTCTGCTAACCAGTGGAAAAAGAAATGTCTGTTTTTAGCTCCCTGCTTTGCATATAATACAGGTTCCTGCGAGGTGCCATGGAACACTAGATCACCCTCATCAGAGCCCCCCACTCCCAGTCCTGCCATGACCCCCCAAAACCCCTGGCCAGGATGGCAGAAGGATAAGGGGCCAGGAGACAGGGCGTCAGCACTACAGTACACCATGTTTACGCCTTTAATCAGAGGGGCGCACCCACCTGCTGTCTCGCTCATCCTCACACTGACTGTGTGAGATAGAAGAAGGGCAATATTACTCTCTTTTCCAGACATAAAACTGGAAATGCACAGATCCTAAGAACTATGTGTCCACCCTGTACTTGAACCACTGTGTTGCAAAAGTCCTATAGCCGTGCTGGCACAAAATGACTCCTCCCAAGAGTTCAAATATTTGTTTTAGTTATAAATATTGGTTTTGTTTGGAAAGCATATCTAAAGCAAGCAATGATTTTAATAATTGAAACAGAGCACCACTGTATTTTTTAAGTCTCTTTATAAAAAAGGTATAGGACATATAAAGAAGGAAATCCAATACTTACAAAGAGAACAATTTGCACGAACCGACTGGCAGGAACTGGTTCAAGTCGTTTCCTGAGTTGTGCTGTCGTCCAGGCCAACAGATCTGGCCCTTGGCTCTTGGGCACACGAGGGTGCTTCCCACAGGACCACTCCGTGAGCAGCTACATTCGATAACGGGATGAGAAAATGGGCGTGGCAAAGTAGAATGATGATTCACTTTAAAAGGGTTTTGCGTGGGTTTCCTTTAGGCGAGGGTTCCCATAATGTATTTAAAGCATGATTCCATTCATAGAAATTCTGTTTCAATCTAACCTATCAAGAAAGCATAAAATAAGGGAGAAAAAGAATTCAATTTAGATTTAGTTGTGGTGGGTTCTCTGAAAAGATAGCAATGCCTCAAGCAGAAGAGTGAAATGACAATCTATTAGCAGAGCTACTGCTATGATGACTATGCAAACATCTGCAAACCTGGCATAAAAGCAAGTGCTGTGCACCGAGGGTTTAGGTACTGGGACCTCGTTACTGGCAGAGGGGGTTCTCAGGGGGAGCAAGCTGCTCAGAAAAGGCAGGCCCTCCACTCGTGGCTCTCTGTCTCTCCACGTGAATGTCCCTCTCCCAAGTGCTCCTGCCCTGCATCACCCCACCTTGTAACACAGAAGCGCCTTCCACAGGGCTCAACCCACCAAGCCGCCCTACCCGGGACCTTCAGCCTCCAAAACTGCTAGCCAAATACGTTTCATTTTTCATGTTACCCGACCTTGGGAAGTTCCTTATAGCAATGGAATACAAACCCCAAGGAGGGAGAATCAAAGAAATATATTCAAAGGTTTCGTACCAGAGCCAAGTAAAATACTGATTTTCATGCCCAGCAAATGGAGAATGACAATTCTTCTACAGTCACCACCAAAAGTGCCACCAGTTAATTTCCTCACTTGAGTTATCCCCACCTCTCAACAGTTAGTCACACTTAGCTTTTTCTGCAGTTTCCAAACCTATGGCACAACAACTAGATTACAACGTTGTTATCTAAAGGTGTACAGGGCCGGGGATTTAGCTCAGTGGTTCCGCCTCCTGCCTGGAAGGTGCGAAGTCCAGAGTTTGATCCACCGTACAAAACAAAACAAAACGAAAAAAACAAACAACAACCAAAGTTACTGATTTGGATAATCGTGTTGTGGTATTGTAAATTCTTAGAAAATACACATTGACATATTTAAGGATAAAAGGGACCTATTCCTCAATTTTCTCTCAAATAGTTCAAATACAGAAGATTAATAAAGTTAAATATGACAAAATGTTAGCAATTGGTGAACGTGGGTGCACAGCAAATGAGAGTAAAGGGCCCACGACGACTGCCTTTCTCTGGGTTTCAGTCGGGTCCCCTAGAACCCGAAGCCGGCGGGGCCTTCTGCCCCGCCCCCCCCCGCGGCC
>NW_022900923.1:911430-913332 GCF_012274545.1 Fukomys damarensis | reverse complement strand
CGCCCCCCGGCGACCCCAGGGTGCTGCGGGGAGGAACCCTGTCCTAGAGGTGTAGTGCCCCGGCCGGCAAGGCTTTCTGTTTTCATGCAGTTCATCTTAGGAGGGCTCTGCGCCCACCTGCCAGCTCTAGGAGTGTTTGTTTATACCTTAAAGTCACAGTCGTGCGGCCCAGGGTTTTTGAGAAAATAATTTGCCATTGGAATTTTACTACACCCCAGGGATTTTTGGACTGTGAGCTTGATGACTTAGCTCTGTCCGCTATTTTGCTTCCCTTTAGTGAGTTTATCTTTGTAAGTGGTCGGGGAACTGAAGGAGGTGGACATTTTGAAGTGATTGCAAGCCGGTTCCATGTAGAAGGTACATCTGCCCGGGGTTGTTTTTAAGAGGACAAAGACATATTTCTGACTCCTTTGTAGCATTTTCTTGTTAATCCATGTGCCATATTTCAGGCTGAAACCTCTAGTTTAAAATAGATTATAATTGCATTTGTAGGGGAAATATTTTTTTAAAAGGTTATAAATAATTAGAATTGAGTGCCAATTCGTTTCTAGTCAACACAGTTCAACCATGCCATTCTTCAGGATGGAAAATTTCATTTGACAACAAATATTCGAAACCGCTTTTCCTTAATTTTCAAAACATCCTAGAATCTTGTGTAGAATCTTTAATATTCCTTCAAGTTTTTATAAAGAATGTCCTTTGAACCAAATTCAGGCTGTGCTTGCACGGTGTCTGGAAACTGTGCAGAACATTTGATTGAATTGAGCCATTCGGCCAGACAATGGCTTTGTAAAGCTTGGAATAGTCACAGTTGTGTTTTATGAGTGTTGAGGAAAAGTAGTTTTTGTTTGCTAGTCATTAAAGTTAAATCATTTTTAAAGGGAGAAAAGTTAAAGCACATCACACAATTTGTTAATAAATCCTGTCCCTTTCAACTGTGTACTATGTTTTTAAGCACTTAAACCTCTGGCCCTCTAAGGTGTAGATTTATAGTAGCAGGTACAGAGTGTTATCAAGGAGTCCATTTGGTACCGAATCTCATCCCCATATCCAGGAAAAAAGATTCTGCAGCCAGTTTCACATCTGCAAATATGTAGGATTTGGGGTTTTGGGTTTTTTTTCTCTCTAATGGGGATACCTTCACTTATTCCTTTCTTTACTTAAGGTTACTGAATAATTCTTAAGTAGATTTAGTGATGAATCTGTTGTGAGAATTGAGAATTCCGAAGTGTTGGGTTTTAGATTCTTTGAAAATGTACAATTCAGGTAACATAAAAGAAAGATGTTATTTTTTTTGCCACTAGGTGTCACCATTAATTTAATTATGATCTTTTCATGGGCTTGCCAGTCAAGAGACAGTGCTTTTTGTACACTCGTTTTTTTAAATAGCCATTTACATCTAGAAAATTGTTTGCCAAAATATCGAGACACTTAAGTATATATGTTAGTATCTGGTATGTAGCATAGTTCTTTTCTGATTTTTTTTGGTAGAATTAAGGCTGGACATGCTTGGAAAAGAATAATATAAAGAATAGAATTAGTTTTTGTAAAGCTAAATGTCAGCTGTTTGGTGGCTTATGAGCTCGTTTACTCATTATTTGGGCATTTTTATTCCTTCCCAGTTTACTTAACATTCTATAGTACCTCAATTATAACTACTGTTAGTGTGTAAGTTAGAAGACAGTTACATAATCTGTGTACTTACTGTTCTGTATTTCATTTAAAAGATAAATTCTAAGTTGAAACTGCTATAGTAAGTTTTCAATTCTTTGTGTAGGTTAGTTAATAATAGACAGCCTCCTGTTACAATAAATAATGGAAATTTGATTCGCTAGTCCATCGGCTTCCAAAGTACTGTGAATGTCTTTTTTTTTCTTTTTTTTTTTTTTTTTTTTTTTTTTT
>NW_022900923.1:907907-910891 GCF_012274545.1 Fukomys damarensis | reverse complement strand
TTTTTTTTTTTTTTTTTTTTTTTGTATTAGGGATCAAACTCAGGACTTTGTGCTTGTGAGGCAGGTGGCAGAATCACTGAGCTAAATCCCCAGCCCTGTCTTATTAAATTGGATTGTCTCTGTCATTAAATATTAATCCAAAAATGCATGGAAATTCTAGTTACACCGAGATAATTTTAAATGTTTAATTCCTGCAGTGTGCATATTTAAAATTATTTGGCTAAACACAGCTTTTAAAATAACAAATCATGTACTTTGATTTGCTTAAACACAAAATCAAATATGTGCTGGCACAGCATGAGTATGTCAGCCGTGTCCCGGTGATAGATTTGAGAGAGACTTTGAAACAAGTGGCAAAGGGTAAGAAATGAGGTCCTTCCCCAGAGGAGCATATCAGAGCTCTTTGAGCCTCTGACTTTGACTCATGAGCACATTGTCTTTACTGCTGAAAAGTAAGTCCAGGAGGCTATTAAAAAATGCTTTAGAGAGAGACACTGTCAGAGAAGAGCTTTTCCCCAGTGACTGAGGGGATCTCATTAATGCAGTGGAATCATTAGTGGTTTGGCACCTGAAGTTTACTGCAAGTTAAATAGAGAAATCTTACGTGCTATCTGGAATGATATTTTCTGGTCATGCTCTGTCTAAAGATAATTCTCTAGAGCACTCTAGGTAGTTGTATCTACCACCTGTTTATAGCTCCTTTCACATCTTTTCTTCAGATACTCTTAGAAGATTTCTTGTTTACAGAGTGGGTTGTTTGGAAATATAAAGGAAAATGAGGAAGCATTACTTTTTATTAAATAGGCACACTCTGCTTCATATCTCTTACCGTATATGAGGAGTTCCCATGTTTTTTAATCTCAGGGTAACTTTTCTTTTCTTTTTTTTTCCTTTTTATACCAGGGATGGAATTTGGGACCTTATGCTTACCAGGCATGCATGGTGCCACTGAGATAAATCCCCAGGCCCAGGATAACTATACATGTCTTAAAAATTGTTTTTAAGACTTTAAGAGCTTAACTTCAGAAAATTCTAGAAAACATTCTAGAATACATAGCACATGTTCCACCTGCTGTCAGAGCACATTGTTGTCGTATGCCTCTAGAAAACTGCCCTGGATTCTTGGGAAAGAACAAGTGAGAAGCTCAAGTTACTCCTCAGTATTGTGAGACTAGTCTGCTGGCCTTGTAGACTTATATCTTGGGAACATTTTGTTCTTCTAGTCTCACAAAGTGAAGGGGTTCATTCAGTCACCCCATGCAATGTCAAACACAATGTACAAACTCGCTTCCTTGAGCACACTTACAGAGTACCAGAATAACAGAAGTGGAGATGGTAAATACAATAGTGTTGAAGCAGTTTATCAATTAAGGTAGAAAAACATTCCCAGCAGAAAAAAAAGGACATAAAGGCAATGAAGAAACTGTAGAGCAGGATGCCTTGGATTAAGATGAACTTGAATTTGGAAGTGTGGAGTTTTAAATGTCCTGGGTTATTGGTCTGCCCTTCAACTTTTTTCATTTCACAACCTGTCAGATGTAAACTATTTTTGTGAATCTCTGGGGTTGACAACCTTTGGTAAGGAAAACAAGGATTACAAAGTAAAACCTGGGGCCAGGAATTTAGCTCAGTGGTTCCTCCGCCTGCCTCACGAGCACAAGGACTCGAGTTCGATCCCCGGTACCAAAAAAAAGTAAAACCTGTCATCACTTTGTAAGGGAGATGAGACAGTTATCTCCACACCCTGTGCTGTAGTTTTGGTCTGGAGTGTTCCCAGGGGCCTGTGTGTTGAAGACTTGGTCCCCAGTTTGGTGCTGTCAGAAGTCATGGGAACTCCTAAGTGGTGGGGCCTGCTAGAAGGGCTCCGGTCCTTGAGGATATGCCCTGAAGGGGATGGGGGCCTCGGTCTCTCCTCCCCTTCCCCTCCCCTTTCCATACGCTCCCACCTCATGTGCTGCCCCACACAGCGGCCTAACAGCACTGTGTCCACCTGGTCATGGGCTGGGATCTCCAGACTTGGGAGCCAGAAATAAACCTTTATCTTCAGAAGTTGATTTTCTTGAGCAAACAGATTACCTCTGTTTGTTTAGTAAAAGAAAACTAACAGAACCCTATGTGATACAAATTCTTGAATTGAAAAAGGTACTACATTAAAAGGATGACATAAACATATAAATCCAATTTTAAGATTCCTGAAACTAGGAGCAAAAGATAATTTGATAGATGTTTCTCCCAACTGTCTGTTCCTACCTCTGAAGACTGAGTGGAACAATTATTAAGTTGTTCAGGGCCGGGGATTTAGCTTGGTGCGGCTGCCTGCTTCACAAGCATAAGGTCCCAAGTTCCATCCCTGATACCAGAAAAAATTAAGTTGTTTAGTTTCCCAAACATCTTGAGTGAGCTTGTCCCAGCACGTACTGTTTTCCCCTTCCCAGAAAATGTCTGTGCCTTCACCGTAGCCCTCCAGTGTTGCTGTCTCAGTGAAGCCTGTGGGTTTTTTTCTGAATTTAGTCACATCTTTTCTGAGTCCCCACTGCATCATTACTGAAGTTAGGTTGGAGGTATTTTTGAAAGGTCTTGTCTTCCCACTAAGTTTAAGCTCTTTGAGGTTGGAGATCTTTTCATCATGAATGTTGAGGGCTTTAGGTAGTCTGATGCGTTATGGGAGCTCAGCATCTTAAAACTTCACAGTTCTGAGTAAACAATAGAAAATATGTTGTGAAATGAAAATGCTTTCTGTATAAATTATAATGTGCTGAAAAATTAGTGTTTAATATTTACTTCCAACAGAGATCAGGAAAACAATTTTAGGCTTTTAATTCACCTGAGAAAGGTCTAAGATAGTTTGCAAGACCATATTAGATGATTTCAGAAAATTCTTAGGAGAATAAAAATGGATAAGTGGGGCCAGGGATTTAGCTCAGTGGTGACACTGACTGCCTTGCAAGTGCAAGGTCCTGAGTTCCATCTCCAGTTCCACCAAA
>NW_022900923.1:872986-907782 GCF_012274545.1 Fukomys damarensis | reverse complement strand
TATATCTATAGATATATATATAGATATATATCTATAGATATGGATAAGGGGATCTAAAGTTAGTATATAATGAAGATAGCCATTTACAGTGGTATATCAAGGCCCCTTTGTTTTAATCACCAGTCAGTTCCTCTGTTAATAAGGAGAATAATGGTGTAGGCAGTCACAAGCAGAGTAATCAGCTAGGTTTTTCTCTCTGGCTTTAGGGGGTGTTGTGGGAATCCTGGGAACAGATTTTCTTCCTGATTTTCAGAGGCAAACATAAAATCAATTTTTCTTCCAAATGAATATCTAGGTGAGATACAGAGAATTTAAAATTTGTAGTAATTCCATTTGCAGATAACAGGATTATATGTGTGTGTGATGCCTACACACACGCAGACATTGTAGTAGCACAGGTGATCTTAGGCAGTCCATTATAAGTAAGCAAAATATTTAATAAAGGATTAGAGTATTCTAACCTGCAGGGGTGGTGGGTATATCCATATTCAGTGTGGGAATTGGTAAGTTTGAGCATCTCTGCTGTGCTCGAGTGCTTGCTTAGAGTTCATGAAGGCAGGAGGTCCCTACACCAAGACCTACACTGCTGGCTGATGTTGTGTGTGCTTTTCATGTTGACTTGTGCTGTATTCCAGCTTGTATTGGTGACTTATTTTCTATTGTTTTGTTTTGTTTTAACAACTTTACACCTGTCAGTTGAAAATTTCATTGATAAGCCCTTATTTTCTTTCACTTCCTCCTTTGGTGTTCATCTACATTGATTTCAACTCTCTTTAGTGAAATTTTTAGAACCATATCTTTAGTCCTCATATTACAGTGCTTACAGAAAATAACCAGCCAACTTGTCCCAGCAAGAGAACTATTGAAAGATAAATGATCTCTTCCTTTTTAAAGTGTCTTCTCATTACCATCAGATCTCTCTGCTTTTAATGTGGAAATTTTATTCCACTCACCTCTTCCCAACACTTGGTCAACAGCAACTTTTGCTTGTAACCTAAAAGACCTTGCCCTTTCTTCCTTCAAAGACTGATTCATATCTTTAGTCCTGGGAGGTTTGTCTTAGTTGCCTTTATGTGAATTTTTATATTTTCTTCACTCAGGCTTGCACTCAAACTTGGCAGTATTCATGTTCAATTTAGTTTCTAGATGAGTAGTAACCTTTGTAAACTCTAAAACTAACTAGATTCAAGTACTGGGGGTTTAGCTCAGTGGCACCACGCCTGCCTCACAAGGGCAAGGTCCTGATTTCGATCCCCAGTACCCCCCCAAAAAAACTGCAGAATAATTTATACAATAAAATAATTTCTACTGAACCTTAACAATTTTAGCAGTAATAATTAGCTTAATTGTGCTTACTTTGGCAGCAGAGTTTAGTTTTTTTCTATATAAAGTTGGTATTCCCAGCACTCTAAGAGGCTGAGGCAGTAGGATCACAAGTTTAAGCCCAGCCTGGTCAATTTAGCGACTTACTAGTAAGACCACACATCAAAATAAACAATTTAAAGGATGTACCTCATTGCAGAGGCTCTGGGTTCAAGGCCCAGTTACAACTCCCCTACCCTGGTTATCTCAATTTACCAACGATATGGTAGGCTATACAGAGGAAGTGTTTTCTGCAAGATTGTGCTGGAGGGAGCCTTGGGTTTTATATTTTTTGGTACCGGCGCTTGAACTCAGGCCCTTGCACTTGCAAGGCAGGCCCCTGAACCACTGAGCTAAATCCCCGGCCCCTTGGTTTTTCATTTATTTCTTCTCTCTCTCCCTCCCCCCGCTCTATTTTTCTTTAGAACATTACATAATGTTAACAAAACATGGTTCTCACAGTGCCTAGTTTTTCTCCCAGAGGCACAACTCTCAGACTCTTGAACGAGTTCTAACAGTGACTACTGACTTCCGTCCTGTGAGTGGCAGGATTTAGCCCTCTCTGTTCCCCTCATCCCACACAGGAGCACACTGCCCTTGCTTTAGCCACAACACAGTGGCCTCCCCCACCCTCACCCTACAGGAAGTTCGGTACTGATGTTTGTGCCAACAGGATTAGGGAACTGAAATATTTTGTTACAGCACTGACTGTTGATGTTTCTCACTCTTCTTTCACAGGTATATAGTGAACTCGTTTAGTCGCTTTCTCAGCATACGATCTGCCCACATACTGATGACTAATGAAATGTGTACCTCTGGGTTTCTAAATAATCAAAACACTTTTCAAAAATTTAAGATAGCCGGGCGTAATCCTAGCATTGGGGCTGAGGCAGGAGGATAGCTAAAAGTTCGAGGCCAGCCTAGGCTACATAGTGAAACCCTGTCTCAAAAAACCCAAAGATTTAAAATAGAAAAATATTTTAAAATTAAAATATTGCCACACATCAAGCATTTTGTTGAGAAAGACTTGGGCCAGGGATGTAGCTCAGTGGCAAGGTCCTGAGTTCACTCCCCAGTAGGGGTAGGGGTGGGGGGGCAGTTATTTTTCATTAAAATGTTGTTTATATATGGGGTTTATTGGCTTTTTTCAGTGATGGTGGACAAGTGATGATTAATTTCATATAGAGGTAGTGCCCTCTGGTTTAGGAAATATCTTGTATTGATATTAAAATATTAAGAACATAACATCAACCCAGTTTTTAATCTTCCTGTTTCATCAGCGTTTCATTGCAACAAATATTTTTCAAATATTTGTGCTTGGATACTGTAAGATAGAAGCATAAGACAGCCCCTGTCTGACTTGGCCTTGATGTAGACTTACTTCGATTTTGTACTTTGAACATCCAGCCCTCTACAGTGAGATTTAGGGATTTTGGGGGGTGGGTTTTGAGTCAAGAGAATCACTGTCTATTCCAGGCTGGCCTTGAACTCACAACAGTCCTCCTTCCCCAGTCTCCTCAGTGCTGGGATTACAAGTGTGCTCCCCACACACAGCTGGCCACAGTGAATTTAACCCTCTGCAGTAGGAATATTTAAGTCTGACTGAGGACTGCTAAAACCTCAGATCTAAAAACAGATATTGTATTCTAGAAAATATATCAGGACTATAACAAATATGTGGGATAAAGTTTTCAAATTAGTGCTAAGATAAACTTTATTTAACTGTGAATTTTACACAGCACTTTAGAGTTCACTAAAAGATTTGACATGTATTGTTTCATTTAATCGTAGTGATGGCCCTATAAGTAAGATACTCTGCATATATTACCGATGGCTGACTCAGATTCTCAAATGGTAGCTGACTTGCACAAGAATGCAAATTAGCTGTTCTGACTTCCAATCTTTTTCTTTTACTGTTTAAAAACAGCATACTCTATGAAAACTCAGAGTGGTTGCCTTTCAGCTACATGTTAAGATGTGAAGGGTGTGACTATCTCATCTAAAGGCTGTGATCATCATAAACACTCCATAGTTCGCTCAAGTCACTAGGAGAAATTAGAATTCTCATTCTGGTTATCAGTCATATAATTTTGTGTGCGTGCGTGTGTGTGTGTGTGTGTGTGTGTGTGTGGTACCAGGGATCAAACTCAGGCCCTTGCACTTTGGGGACAAGTGGCAGGACCACTGAACTAAATCCCCAGGCCCTCAATCATATAAATTTTATGAGAGGTCAGACTCAAGTTCCATCATGCATTTCAGCTAAGAGGGATTTTTTTCAAAATTCTTTAAAACTGTTAAAAATCTTCAAGTACTTTCATTTATTGATCTTCAGAAGCATCTCTGGCACAAAACATTCACCTAACACCTAGAGTACATATGATTTCTTGGCCACACATAATACTCATTTCTCTATGAAATACCATAGGAATGACATGGTTTAGAAGATTCTACACTGACTAATTTCAGAGAGCAACCCAGGGAACATTTCAATCACTGAGAAATTTTGGCCATTAGAAGTCTTAACTGTGAACAGTCTTGTTACTAATTTTTTGTTGTATTAAAATTCTGTCTCCCCTTTCCCCCCCATAGGTTTGTAAAAGAATGGACTTGGTTTGCCAGAGAATGTTGAATCAGGGGTTTCTGAAAGTGGAGAGGTACCATAATCTGTGTCAGAAGCAAGTGAAAGCACAGCTCCCAAGGTACGCTGTGACTGCTGATGGCATTCATTTACAGTTCAAGTGTTGTTTGGCTTTTATACTGATTTTTAATTAGTTTCTAAATCTCAGAATTTCATGTTAAATAGCTCCCACTTTTTGTGAGGAAGAACATAGTAAGTGATTTCTACTGTTGTTTGGTGTTCTTGGGCATTCCAGTCAAGAGAATGGGCAAGAAAGTGAAACAAAAGGCATTCAGTTGTGAAAAGATGAAGCAAAGCTTTCTCTGCTCAAGGATAACATGTTCTTGTACGCCAGAAATACACTGCGGAATTATTAGAGTGAATAAATGAGATAAGCAATCAATATACAAAATCAGTTGTATTTCTACACACTAGCAGTGAACAATCTGAAAATGAAATTTCAAAGACAGTTCCATGCATTATAATGCCCAAAATAAAAGGTACTTTGTAAGAAATTCTGTGAAAGAAGCATGATATTTGCATACCAAATACTGCTAAACATTGAAAGAAATTAAATAAATGGAGGATCATTCCTTTTTTGTGGATTGGAATACTTCATATTGTTATGGTAGCAGTATTCCCCAAATTGATCTCTCTCTCTCTCTCTCTCTCACACACACACACACACACACACACACACACACACACGGGCACATACACATGCACAGTGCAGTCTGTCAAAACCCTAGCTGTCTTTTTTAAAGAATGTGACAAGCTGATCCTAAAATTCCTAAGGAAATACAAGTTCAAAACAGTCTTGAATAACAATTGCAATATTGGAAGACTAATACCTCCTGATTCCAAAACTTACTATAAAGCTGCAGTCCTTAAAACAGTGTGGTAAGACATAAGCATAGAAATACAGATTGATGAAATACAATCAAGAATTCATAAAATAAATCTCATATTTTTAGTCAGTTGATTTTTCAACAAGGATGCCATGACAGTTGAATGGGGAAGAGAAAAATGTCCTCGACAAATGATCCTAGTAAAACCAAATATCAGCACATAGAAGAATAGAGTTGGACCCCACCTCACACTATATATATAAAAAAACCTCAGGAGCTGGGCGTGGTAGCGCAAGCCTGTGATCCCAGACTCGGGAGGCTTAAGCAGGAGGATTGCTATGAGTTCAAGACCAGCGTGGGCTACATAGTGAGTTCCAGGTTAGTCTCAACTATACAGTGAGACCCTGTCTCAAAAAAACAAAACAAAATAAAGGACCATGGGCCTAAGTAGAAATGTCAGCACAAACTCAAGAACTCTTAAACGATGACATAATAATGAGTCTTCTTGAAGGTTGATTAGGCAGTGCTTTGTTACATATGATGACAGAAGCGTTAAGTGAAGATAAAAAGATGTGGACAACTTGATATCATCAAAGTTTAAAATTTATGGCCCTAAGGAATGTATGAAGAAAGTGAGGGCTGGGGCTGTAGCTCTGGTAGAGAGCTTTCCTGCTATTTGCAAGGCTCTAGATTCAATCTCTAGTATGGGGAGGGTGGAGAGAAAGTGCCAAGGCAACCTACAGAAGGGGAGAGAAATGATGTTGTGTTCACATACCTGATACAGGGTGTGTATTGCATCCAGGTTATATGAGGGACTGTTAAAACTCAAAAGATAACCAAACTAAAAATGGGTGAAGGATTTGAGCAGACATTTCTTCAGTGAAATGGGCAGTGAGCACATGGAAGAGGCAGGTTCAGCATGGTGTGCTACCAGGGAAGTGTGAATGAAATGTGAGACCATTGTGGCCGTTCTCTGAAAGTGAGCCTGAAGTTTCACTCCTGGGTTTGTACTTCGGAGAAACTAAAACAGGAGTATGCCCAAGGCTCTGGGTTTGATCTGGGCATAGCAAAAAAGAAACAGCCAGGCATGGTGGCGCATAATCCCAGCACTCGGGAGGCTGAGGCAGGAAGATTGCTGTGAGTTTGTAACCAGCCTTGGCTACATAATGAGTTCCAGGTCAGTCTCAACTACATAGTGAGACCCTGTCTCAAAAAACCAAAAAAAATCCAGTTACTAAAATGTTGACCAACTCAGATAGCCATCAGCCAACAAATGAAGGGATGTTATTTCCATTCCATGTTTGGATTTTAATACTTCACATTTTTAAGGTAGTATTCCCCAAATTGATCACACACACACACACACACACACACACACACATACAGGCACAGTGCAGTCTCTGTTATTCAGCCGTGAAAAGAGACACGCTGGAACATGAATGAACCATGAGAACTCTGCAGAATGAAAGAAGCCAGACAAAGCTACACACCCTGGGATTCCATTTATATGAAATGTGCAGAGTAAGCAAATCTGAGGGACTGGCAGAGGAAGTGACTGGTGATGGAAATGTTCTATTAGATAACTGAAAACAATTGCATGACTGATTGTACTGACAATACATTGCACGCTTTAGTTATATGTGCAAATTACTTCTGAGTAAAACTGCTTTAAGGTGGTAAGTTTTATGAGTAAAAACATACTGTCTTGCCTGTGTCTGTGTGATAGCCCTTATACTTGATATAGCCAAAAAAAAAATAAATTTTTTTTGCAGTGCTGGGTATCAAACCCAGGGTCCCATGCATGCTAGGCAAGCACTGTATCACAAAGCTAAGCCTCTGTCCTAATTTCAATATAAAGTGTTTTTCCCCCCAACTGTTTTGTCAGTGAGTATTGGTCCTTTGAAGGATTTCTTTGTGTAGTGGTTCGTTCATCACAATTATGACTCCATTGTAGATTTCTAAATTCACACATCAATGTTAGATTGTTTCATTAAAGCATTTCAGTTGCTTAACATTTTAATCTACAGTACTGCCTTAGTAGATGCCATTTATTTTTGTAATTTTAGGAGAGAATCAGAAAGGAGAAACCATTCTTTAGCTCGCCATGCGGACATCCTTGCTGCTGTGGAAACAAGGCTGTCACTGTTAAACATGACTTTTATGAAGTATGTGGATTCCAATCTTTGTTGCTTCATCCCAGGAAAGGTAAAGTAGAACTGCCTGCCCAGAACAGCTGTATTGTCCTGTGTCAACTGTAATTGTGTAAACTTAAAAAGTGGTTTGTGAAAAGTCAGAATTGCTTCTACTTCTCTGAGTTTCTATGAATGGGCCTGTTTAGCTTCTGTACAGTTAGCAATATGAGTATATATCCTACATGTGGTCTTTACATTGAAAAAGCTAACTGATACAAGAGAAACTCTGATATTCTACAGAGAAACGAGTTGAGAGCTCAGATTCAAGTGCTGATCTTTAGTTAAAGTGCCAGAGACATTGCAGTGGACAAGATAGAGTTGTCCTGCCTCTGAGATTGGTACACTGTGGGGAGGAATAGGAGAACCAGACAGTTGTGTTTTGTTTGAGAAATGTTTCCCAGTGCCAGCCTTATAAACTTCCCCAAATTTGACCAAAATAAACAATTGCTATATATAGCAATATACCCAGAGCTAAGCAGTGATCCTCTTTAACAGAGGTAAGAGTATTGTAGCATATTTACTAAGTTGGTAAAAACATCAGCATGCCATGTAAGTTAAGAATTCCAAAAAAAACCACAAAAAAGAATTCCATTTCTTTTTTGTTTTTAATTTTTATTATGTTTGCAGTACATGATGATTACACTGTAGATAATTGTTACATGTACATAAAAAAAATTCCACTTCTTGAAGGGTAAATTTAGATGAGATGGAACCAGTGGAATGGACTTGAAGGTCATTTTGCTGCTTGATCTGATGGTGGTACAGGCTCCTTTTATATCATTGGAACTAATGAATACCTAACAGAATTCTCCCTTTGATATTTTCATAGATGATTGACATTGATAGTATAGTATATGTATAGTTTCTATGATGTTTATTTGGGGGGACAGCCCTATTATAATTAGATTTGAATATCCCTTAGTGTATCTCACTTGTCTACAGATGCTTTTGTTTGTTTGTTTGTTTGTTTGTTTTGGTTTTTTGAGTCAGGGTCTCACTATGTAGTTGAGACTGACCTGGAACTCACTATGTAGCCCAGGCTGGTCTCAAACTCAGTGATCCTCCTGCCTCAGCCTCCCTAGTGCTGGGATTATAGGCATGCGCCACCACACCCAGCTTTACAGGTGCTTTTGTAAAAAGTATAAAATGGTGACCGACTAGAAACTTCAGATTCTGACTCTATTGCCAGATTTTAGGCAGAAGGGATTTCCAGGCCTTAACTCAGGTGTTGGTTAACTCTTAGGTGTCCTTTTAACTGGTACAGGTTATCTTCTCTAGCTTCAGCATTTTTACTGAAGGAAATGAATATATAAGAACCATCTGATGGTTTCATAATGTCAAGGCCATCCAGTCCTATAACTAAGCAGTGGCGAGGTCTGTGGCCAAGTTCCCAAGGCTGCCATAGGATGCAGAAACCACAGCTCCCTGGAAGGTTCTCTAGCAGACAGAAAAATCGCCTGCCTGGGGGCTGCAGCCAGGTGCAGAGTGAGTCTTTGACTGAAAAAGTCTTGATTTGGTGTATGATTTCTCTGTCCCCAACACTGTGCTCCTGGGTTATTAAAGCTCAGGTGGTTTTAGCCAGGTGTGGCGCACACCTGTAACCCCAGGACTCGGGAACCTGAGGCAGGAGGATCGCTGTGAATTCAAGACCAGCCTGGGCTACATAGTGAGTTCCAGGTCAGTCTCAACTACATAGTGAGACCCTGTTTAAATTTTAAAAAAAAAAAAAAAAAAAAAAAAAATCTCAGGTGGTTTTGTACAAAATATATTCATTTTGTTAAAACTCAGATCTACCATCAACATTTTATTCACAAGTTTCTTAAATGAATCTGGATAATAACAATGTAGTTTAAATTAGATTAGTAGATATGTACCATAGTTTTTGTTTTGTTGTTTGGTTGTTTTGTTTTGTTTTGTTTTGAGACAGGGTCTCACTATGTAGTTGAGACTAACCTAGAACTCACTATGTAGTCCAGGCTGGTCTCGAACTCACAGCGATCTTCCTCCTGCCTCAGCCTCCCAAGTGCTGAGATTACAGGCCTGCGCCACCATGCCCGGCTCTGTACCACAATTTTGAGTGTTTGCCACTACAGAGGTCAGCAACCTTTTTTTGGTAAAAGCCAGACAGTAAATATTTTTGGCTTTCTGTCACAACTATTCAAGTCTGAGCAATAACCATGGACAACTTGTGGTAGATGAATGAGTGTGCATTTGTTGCAATAAAATTCCATTTACAAAATAGGCACAGACCAAATAGGGCCATGGTTGATAAACCCTGACCACTTTATTGATCTTTGGTCCATCGTCTCTTAGAAGGAAGATGTCATAGCTAGATAGTTAGCTTACTCCTGTGTGCATTTCTCAGCTTTCCTGTCCGGTGTGGAGGTTGCACTTTGTGTAATAAGCTCATGTCTGCATCTGAAGTTCCCATGTCCTGGAGCTTGTGTTGCCTGCAAGCAGTGGGCACCTAATCCTTCTGGGAGATAAAATAATGAGGAAAAACTCAAATAATCCCCATTCCTAAGTATCAGCAGTCCTATTAATCCTTGTGTTCCTACTGAAACACAGTGGTCCCTAAAGTTATGATTTTCACTGTGTAAACGATTGTGTAAGGCCATGGAACTGAGTGTCCCTATGTAGACTTACTATATATTAGATGTGGTTGGTTTGTTTTTAATATTTTGAGAAAGAACTCTGGTAGTGTTGAATTTTGTTATGAGGCAGCAATTATATACCTCTCTGCTGGCTTTTATTCATTGTTTATATATGCAGTATATTTTTGTCTCAACCATTTGAAAGTGAGTTTGAGATACTTGATCTTTAATTCTTAAATATTTCAATATATTTCTTAAGAACTAGAATACATAACCATAATACACAAAAATCAGAAAAATTAACATTAGTACAATTCTCTTATTACATTCAAATTGCATTTCTGTTCAAATACTACTGCTCCTAGCAGTTTTCTTCCTCAGTCTAGAATCTAATTGAGGGCTGTAGATGGATCCTGATCTTGAGCCAAAAAGTCTCTAGACTCTCTTGTGTCTCATTTTTACCTTTTTGTACAGCATATGTCAGTTCTTTGGAGGAATTTCCTTAAGTACATTATATCAGATGTTTCCAAAAGGTTGCAGTTTTGTTTCTTTTAAATTTGGTTTTAATATGAAGATGCTTTTTAAAGTCAAGATTAGTTGGGAGCATTTCTTAACGTTTACTGTGATTATCCCAAAATAAATAAACCCAGCCATATGAGCCTTTAAAATGGAAAAAGTGCATTTTTATATTGAGTTTTTAGATCCCTCCTCCCCCCACCACCCATCTTGGATAACTAGGGAGTTCTGATCATCGTTTTATGTGCTGGAATCTTAAATACAAGCAGAACAGAGAATCACTAGACTAATATGTAACAGAAAACAGGAAAAAGCCTTTCAGGAAGTCATGTGAGGTTAGAAAACTTAAAAGAAACTGTACTATTCTAAATATTAAAGATGTGTAACAAATGCCTAAAATTAAAGAATACTTAGAGTTTTAAGTATTTAAATTATTGAAATGTGGAAGACACTTTAAAAAAATAAGCAAAAGAGGTAGATGGTGAAGTCAGGAAATCTCAAGTATAAAAACAAAACAAAAAAATCTGTGGAGCCAGGTGTGGTGGCGCACACCTGTAATCCTGGCACTTGGAAGCTGAGATAGGAAAATCATTGCAAATTTGAGCACAAGTTGGGCAACATAAGTTCAAGGGCAGCCTGAACTATACAGTGAGACCTTGTCTCAAAAAAAGGGGGTGGGTGGGAATAAAACATAGGTTAGTCTAATAGGATCTTTGTTTGCTGAACAACAGATTTTAGAAGATTCTCCTTCACCCACAGTAACCTAAAGGCTTAAATGATAGTATTTCATTATTGTGCTAATTTAAACATAAGCATGACACAATGAACTGTGTTAAAGAAAGATAATAGTTGTTCACTCTATTTGTTTTGTGTAATATTTTCTTAAAATTTAAAAATCTTTTCAAGCCAGGTGTGGTGATGCATGCCTGTGATCCCAGCACTCTGGAGAGGCTAGAAGAGCACAAGCTCAAGCCCAGCCTGGGAAACTCAGCAACTTAGTGAGAACTTGTCTCATGATAAAAAAATTTTAAAAGTCCTGGGGATGTAGCTCAGTTCAGAGGCCCTGGATTCAGTCCTCAGTACAGCAGTCAATCCAATCAATCAATAACTTTATGATCTGCGTCCCAGGCAAGGGTGAGTGTGTGAAATGCTATTTTAAAGCTGAAGAAACAGCCACTAAGTTCCTGAGGCCTGTGCTCTTTCACTAGACCTTAAAATAATGTATGGAAAATGGCCAAACCTACTTAGAAAATGAATTGTTTTTTAAATGTGCCAAGTATATGTGCCTTTATACTGTTGCAGACGCTGACAACTCTGGGAGAAGCAGTGTAGTTTCCCACACACTTGTTTTTTTCTTTATCTCGTCCCCTGCTCATAGCTTTTGGACAGAAGAAAGAAACTATTTTAAATTTTAATATCATTCTGGCTTCTCTTCAAACTGTATAACTCTTTCACCTTTTAAATCTTAACAATGTGGATTATCCATTTCATTGACTAAAATCTATGTGTAGTACAGAGATTTGAAAATGTTACCTTTCTTAGTGGAAGATTTGAGCAAGTACAAAAAAGTTACCTTATTTCCACACCATTTTTGGAAGAATATTTCACCATGTGTACTACAGTTTAGTATGAGGTAGCAATGCCTGTGGGACATCTGGATCTGATTCATCCGAGGAGTGACCACTGTGCCCCCAGAACAGATGACACCTGCCCGGCAGTCGTGCTACCCCGGAGGCGCCCCGGAACATCTGCTGACCACGCCCCGTGGCCCTGGCCAGCCCCATTCCTTCCTTGTCCGGTTGCCACATGCTGCCTGCCCCCAGTGCCCACGATCATGGCCTTCCTCCAACCCTCCTGGTGCTCTCAGACAGATCTTATCTCTGCTTTTTAAATTTTCCCACAACACTGTGCTTTTACGGAACTTCTTTCAGGCTGTCTGACTCATGCTTTGCTTTTAAGGGTCTGTCAGGAAGCCTGTCTTCCATTGTCTAGGATCTGAGTCTTCTCATGCCTGAGCCATTAACAACAATCACTTGCAGGCTAACTCACTCATACTGTGAATATTCTGCCGGTATTTCTGTATATAAACATAACAGCTTTATAAAGGTATGGGTGCTATATTAAACATGTGATACTCCTTTAAGTATTGTGTCTCTCTAGAAATCCCTCTCCATAGAAATCCTGTTAACTCTGACCTTGGTGTTCAGAGTCTGCCCTCTAAAAACCATATTGTTGAATGGAATTTAAGTCAAGCTTGCCCCTGAATAGATACACCAGTATTAAGCAGCTACAGTGCTGGACCATGCTTAGTGAGGATCTGCCATCTGCCACACTACTAGGCTGTGGGATCTGACAGGAACTGGAGCTTACTGTGGTACTGGGAAGATAGATTGGCAAAAAGACAAATTTACAGCATGTAATGTGTATCTGAAGGGACAGTAAAAGGTTTCATGAAGATGTTAGCATAGTTTACATTGGGACGGGGTTCAGGGAAGATTACTCTGAGAAAGTGAGGTGCTACTGAGTGAATGGGCAAGGAAGCTGGGCATGCTGGGCTGAGGCAGGCAGGAAGAGCATCAAGAGTTCAAGGCCAGCCTGAAATACGTAGCGAGACTCTGTCTCAAAGGAAGGAAGGGAGGGAGAGAGGGAATGGGCAGGGAATTTGGCTTGGAAGAGATACACAAGGAGAATACTATAGCAGCAGGGTCAGAATCTATAAGCACCCTGGACGTGAGGATGAGGACTGACTTCACAGAGGTAATGACCAGTTTGGAGCTGTAGGTGCAGTTTACTGGCATTGGGGACATTTTTAAAAAGCAGTGGAGCATTGCAGTGCTTTTCCCAAAACTTTGATAAAAACAAAACTAGTTTGATCAATTAATATCCTCGCACTAGCATGTACAATATTAGTCAATATGGAAAGCTTTTTAAAAATATTCCTATTTGGGGGCCAGGGATTTAAACTTGGTGGTTCCGCTGCCTGCCTCACAAGTGCAAGGTCCCAAGTTCGATCCCTGGTACCCCCCCCAAAATAATTCCTATTTGGGGTCACTTACTTTATTGGAGACAGGGTCTCACTGTGTAGCCCAGGCTGGCCTTGAACTTACTATAGTGCCTAGACTGGCTTCAAACTTTCAGTATTCCTCCTGCCTCAGCCTCCCAAGTGCTGGGATTACAGGCATGTGCCACTACATCCAGCTTTTTAGCCTTTTCTTTATTGAGTATCACATAACTTTTGTGGTTTTAACCTTCTGCTAGTTTTCATAAATATCTATTTGGTAAGATAAACCTGATGTTGGTAGTTATTTTACAAAAGTATTGTAGATCCTAGTCTTGCAGCCTGCTGTTGATAAGCATATATAAAAGACTACCTGTTCCAGCCCTTGAGCTCCCTGAACGAGCTGCGCTGACCTTGGGACCATTGCTGGTACTCTTTCCCGGGTCTTAGAGTGAGCAGTCCTGCTCCTCACCCGCCTCACTTCATGGTATCAGAAAAGCCTCTCCTATCCCTCTTATCCCAGGGGATGATCACATGAGCCTCTTTTTGTCATGGCACGCTCTGAAATTATTTATATTATTTGTTCACTTACTCTTCTTAAGAATAACAATTTTGTGAGCCTATCATGGTGCTTGCCTATAATCCCAGCACTTGGGAGGCTGAGGCAGGAAGATTGCTGCAAGTTTGAGACAGCCTGAGCTACATAGTGAATCCAAGGCCAGCCTGACCATACAGTGAGACCTTGTCTCAAAACAAACAATTTTGTCATCCTGTTTAGTTTTTCCCCCCTGTGTGCTGAACCATGACCTTCAGTTGAACAATGCTTATCTGAACAGAGTAGGACAGTGATGGCAAACCTTTTAGAGCTTGTAACATGGTATGCGTGCCGTAGGCTCACAGCTGCTGACCTAGGCTGTGCTCATGTTGCAGTGAGCCTGAGGGAAATGGCCATTTTTCTTCTTAACATAAGTGATGGTTTCTGACATAGTAGTCGAATGAGTTATTCAAACAAAATGTGTTGGGCCAGGGATTTAACTCAGTGGTTCGTTCCAGCGCCTGCCTCACCAGCACAAGGGCCTGTGTTGGATCCCTGGTACCAAAAAAAAAAAATGTGTTCTTATCCTGGTACCAAAAAAAAAAAATGTGTTCTTAAGCCGGGCGTGGTGGCGCACGCCTGTAATCCCAGCACTCAGGAGGCTGAGGTAGGAGGATCACTGTGAGTTCCTGGGTTATACAGTGAGTTCCAGGTCAGTTTCAACTACACAGTGAGACCCTATCTCAAAAAACCAAAAAAATGTGTTCTTCCAAAGTGAGCTTCTACAGAGTAGTAATGCCAGACACACACATCATGACCAGCCGGGGTCACAGCTTCTGTGCTGACATACATGCTCGCTCACGTGTTCTCCATGGCAATGCCAGGCCCTCCTGCAGTTTTCTCTTCCCTCCAGCTGTTTGCAGTCAGTGTCACCCTAACCAGCCATCTCGTCTTCATTGTGCCTTCCTCTGCCCAGGCCAGTGCCCATGCAGCTCTCCGGGCTCACCCTGGCCTCTTGTGCAGTCTTCTCTGGCAGACACTGCTGGTGTCGTGCTGACGTTTGCTGAGTGCACATTGTTACAGACTGACCTGGATCATCACATGGCTCCAGGCTGCAGGCTTGGGCGGGTGTTGTTCTAGGCTGTGGCTAAGAGGGGAAGGAGGACAGGGACAGGCTGAGGGTGGAGCTGGGGGTAGTGCAGGGGGCAGGATGTATGTGGCTCATAGTTGTCCAGGTCCGGGTGACACGTGGTGTGGTGACTGGCCCTGCTCTCTGCGCAGACTCAGATGAGAAGTGTCATCTTCACGTCTCTACAGAAGCCTTTGGAAAGAACTCTCACCTTAGAGGAAGAAAAGCAGGGAGCCTGAATGCCTAAGGCAACTTAGTGCCTTTGCAACTAGAGTCAGGAACGGGCCTGAAGAACTTGTCCTTCTCCGTGTGTTGTGCCTTGGGTTTCCCTGTTGCAGTTATTGTTGTGACATAAGGTCTTTGCCACCCCTTGGTGGCAGCAAGAAAGCTTGGTTTTAGGAAAGTTATTCCAAACCACGGCAGCTCTTAGACATCCAGACTCCAAGGGATGGAGCACAACATGGTGGGCAGTGCAAAAGGGATGGAGCACTCGGGCTTTGAGGAACAAGATCTGGTGTGGAGGGTTAATGGCATATGGTTTGGGGCTGCCCCTGCCCCACCCCTACTCCCACACAGGCTTTCATTTCTTTGTTCAGTCCTCTGGTTTCTTTAACAATTTGTAGGGCCCTCTGCACTCCTTATGTGTACATATCTCTCCAGTTACTCCATGCTGTCCTTTAAGGCAAGAGCTCAATTTTTTCTTTTTTTTTGGTGGTACTGGGGATAGAATTCCAGACCTTGCACGCTTGCGAGGCAGGCAGCAGAACCACTGATTTAGATCTCCAGCCCAAGAGTTCTATTTTATTTGTCCTGATTTTCTAGCCCCAGCAGAGTCCCTGGTTCATAAAATGTGCTTAGTAAGGTGGTTGTGTGATGCACAGCTTAATCTCGGTGCTGGGATGCTGAGGCAGGAGGCTTGCCACAAGTTTGGGGCAGCCTGGGCTACATAGTGAGGCCAAGGCCAGCCTGAACTGCATAGAGATTCTGTCACAAAAACAAACAGGTATTTAGTAAATCTGAGTGTAAAGTAGTATAAGAAGCCAGAAGCTCTGTGTCACAGCTGGTACTGTCACCCATGGCTGGCGTGTCTGCACAGGAACTGCAGAACCAGCCATCACTTCGCTGCTGCTTAACCATTTTCTTAAATACACTGCTAATGAGAATTCGTTGTTTTAGGTGATCGATGAGATTTACCGGGTGTTGAGATATGTCAATTCTACCAGAGCCCCACAGCGAGCTCATGAAGTCCTCCAGGAGTTAAGGGATATCTCCTCCATGGCCATGGAGTACTTTGATGAGAAGATCGTTCCAATTCTGAAGAGGAAACTGCCAGGATCAGACGTGTCTGGAAGGCTCATGGGCTCTCCTCCAGGTAGCTCTCATTTAGAATGTCTCCAGTTCAGAATAACATGCAGGCCTAGTTTTATTACTTGCCCTTTTCTTTCCCCACTTAACTGTGTATCTTGAAATTTTCTGTTAGTAAATATTTACTGGCGACATCATTTTTAGTGACAGATTGATTTATTGACCGTAACTGTTTAAAGGATTCAGTGTTATTTCTAGGGTTTTTGTTTGTTTGTTTGTTTAGTTTATTTGTGGTAGTGTTTGGTTTTGGGTGGATTTGGTTTGGTTTTGGTGCTGGGCACTGAACCTAGCTGAGCATGTGCTATACCGCTGAGCGACATCCCCGGCCCCTGTATCGAGTTTTTCAATTAAATTATAATCTGTAGAACATTTTTGTGACTAAATCTTTGCACATATCCACAACTATAAACTTACAATAAGTTTCAGTAAAGTAACATTACTGGGTTAAAAGTTATATTTAGGGCCAGGGATCTAGTTCATTGGCACCACACTTGCCTCGCAAGTGCAAGGTCCCAAGTTTGATCCTCAGTACCCCTCCAAAAAAAACACTGTATTTAATTGGGTATATGTTTGATGGGGGTCTGATTATATAAAACCCCAAAGTCTTCACGGAAATAATCCAGTAAATCATCTCAGTTGCTGCAGAACCTGGCTGCTCCTTTAAAAGCCAGTGCACGCAAGATTCTTTGAACACTGTCCCTTCTCTGATAGCTATTTTGCAAAACATATTGGCTCCTAGAGATTTGTGCCTTTATCTTTTGAAAG
This sequence comes from Fukomys damarensis, assembly GCF_012274545.1. NCBI lineage: Eukaryota > Metazoa > Chordata > Mammalia > Rodentia > Bathyergidae > Fukomys > Fukomys damarensis. The sequence continues at coordinate 890,861 of NW_022900923.1, read as the reverse complement.
ACTGAATTGTTCAACATTCTCAGGCCTTGTTAGGAGGGAGGGCTTAGTAAGCCTTTGTTTTGTTCAGATTGGTTAGCACCCCACAGTGCTCCATGTGCTGGGCGAGTCTCTGATTTAATATAAAGCTCCAGCTTCTCACTTTGATGTAGGTATCACTTAGCACCTGTCACGTGCACAGCACTGTGTGGTGTCCCGCGGACACTAAAAGGACCTGCTGTTGCCTCAGACTCAGAGATAAGTTATTGTAGCAGGAGGACCCCTTTGAGGCTGTCCACACAGCACAGGCAGAGCTGTGAGGGGTGAGGTCTGGGTGGGTGGTGTGGTTGACGCCATGCAGGAGGTGAGAGGGGATCTGAGCACCTGACAGCTGGGTAAGGGCTGGAGAATGTGCCTCGGGGAGGTTATGTTTGGTTAGTTACCTGTGCAGGGAGCAAGGGAGCATGCTGGGCTTGGGGTAGGCATTGGCCTCCTGGTTCTTTTAGGAAATCTATAGGAGAAAAATGGAAATGCTGGGCATGGTGGCACAAGCCTGTAATTTTAGCCCTTGGGAGGCTGGGGCAGGTGGGTCACAGGAGTTCGAGGCAGCCTATGCTACATAGTGAGGGAGGTAGGTTAAAAACTCGGTTATCAGCTTGGAATCGTGGGCCAGGGATTTAGCTCAGTGGTTCCACTGCGTGCCTCATAGGCGCAAGGTCCTGAGTTTGATCCTCGGTACAAAAAAAAAAACAGCTTGGAATTATGAATTCTGTGCCCATGTTACCTTCCAGTGATTCTTAAAAGACTCGTCCTGAAGCCTTCACACACCATGGTCCCAGCTGCTCCTGATGGTTTTGTGTGATGTAACCCTTGCTTTGCTGGAGTCCTTGTCTGTAATTATAGAGAGAATGAAGAACATGGTAGGGTGGGGGTGTGGCTGAGAAGTAGACTGCCTGCCTAGCAAGATGAAGCCCTGGGTTCAATCCCCACTGCCGCAAAAGGAAACAAAAAATGAAAAGTACTTCTAACTCAGAAGTTTGTGGAAAGTGATAATTTGCTAATTTGAGTACTTGTGTTTTCATACTTGGTCCTGAAATTGCTTGACAGTACTTCTGGGTCCATGCTTACACTACTTAGTGCTTCCTCCATGTGGGGCAGTCCACATACTACGTTGCTCTGTGAGCAGGAGAGAGAATTCAAATGCATTCATAGTTCAGACATGTCTGATGAATCTGTTCAACTGAATAGATTGCAAAGGAGAATTTCTAGGAAGCAAGAGGAGGATATTGCGTCCTCAACGAGCTTACCTTGGTGTCCCATGTCAGGAAACATGTTGAGCAGTGAACCTCTGAACCTGTTTCTCCACAGTGCCAGGCCCGTCCGCAGCCCTAACGACAATGCAGCTCTTCTCAAAGCAAAACCCTTCAAGACAAGAGGTTACTAAACTCCAGCAGCAGGTTAAGACCAACGGTGCTGGCGTGACTGTTCTCAGGCGGGAAATTTCTGAGCTTCGCACCAAAGTGCAGGAACAGCAGAAACAGCTTCAAGACCAAGACCAGAAACTGCTTGAGCAGACCCAGATCATAGGTGAACAGAATGCGCGATTGGCGGAGCTGGAGCGCAAACTGCGGGAAGTCATGGAAAGCGCAGTGGGACGCTCCTCCGGGCCGGGGCAGAGTGAGGAGTCTCCTCGGAAACGGAGGAAGGCCGCAGAAGCCATAGACTCGCTTAGAAAATCGAAGCGGCTTCGGAATCGAAAGTAAATGGGAGCGTGGCCTTGCTCCAGAGAGGGCACAGCCTGGAGCCTGAGCAGTTTTGCCTGTCAGGACCCTGGGAATAATACTGTGTCCCTGGGGCTTCTAGGCCTTAGAACACGACCTCGTGGTTGGGGTGTTCTCTCCCTGCTTCTCCTTGCGGAACCGATGCACAGAATCTTTTTCCTTTGCAGTAGATTTGTACTAACCAGACCTGTTCTATCATGTTTTGGGGAATTGACTTTTTTCTGTGCAGATAATGTTTAAGTTTATTTGTTTCTGCATATATGCACATTACCTAGGATCTTAAGCAAACCAGACTTGACAGACTAGAAGTTGTTTCATACAGAAAATGTCCTGTTCACTTGAAAGAAAAAAAACCTACTTTTTAAATGGACACTATCTTGTTTTAAAACAAAAGTTGACTTTTTGTTATAAGTGACCTTTGTCTGGAATGTCTGAAAAGTAGTTAATGCTTTTTGGTATCAGAGTAATGGGGTAACTGAAAGGACTTGCATAGTATTGCCTCTACAGTACTGACTATATATTTTTATAAACTACTGGCAAGGGATGGATCCAGTTGGTATCCACATTTTCAGCTCTCTCTGGGGCCATGTCCTACATTCGCATGTATGGATGCATGCACTGCCCGGTCAACCCACTTAAAAGCTCTTGCACTGGCATTGATCTTGAACCTCTGTACTTCTCCTCTCTCAGCGTCTTGTTGATTTAAGCGCTTTACATCTTCCATTGCAACCGCTTGCCTCCAGGGGAGAATTGTTAGTCCATTTGTCCTCCAGTTTTCTAGGAACAAGAGACTATTAAAGCCCGTTGCTTAGCTGTGCTCTGTTAGGGTTCAGGTACACTGGCTGAGGCAGAATCCCAGGCCCAAGCTCCTTCTATCAAGACCAGGCCTCTGGGACCTAGTGCTGGTCCTGATGCCTCACTGTGCTTGTGGGTCAGATGTGGTGACCGAGTTGGGGGCCCAGCGTGTGGATTTAGTTTTGCCACTGAAGGAAAAATTCACTGATGAAAATAGTGCCATGAGAAAGCAATTCGATCACTTCATTTCTGGGAGCTGACCTGAGGGAAGCTTTCTATATTAATTTCAGGCTTCCCTTGTCCTATCTTTAAACAGAGCTTTAATTTTGTTTGCACTCCTGTTTTGAGCTTGTAACTGGAAAAGCATGTCTTGCACTGTTCACCCTTCTGAGTGGTCACTTTAACAGCCTCCAAATTGTGTACAGTGGTTCTCTTCCCAAGCTGTATACTTTCGAGACATTCAGTTATCACTGTCTTAGCTTTATTTTAATGTACTAAATTATGTAGTTATTTGACTGTTAAGTTCTTTTAAACTGCTGCCATTGGGCTTCAGTTGTTTAAAGTAAATGTAGGTGTAATTTAGAAAACTATCCCTCTCCAGGTGGGAGTTTGACACCTGTATAAAATCTAAGGTTTGGGTAAGTACCTTAGTTGAATAAAAGCACAAGGTTATCACTTCCTGTATCCGTCCAGCATGACATGATTATTCATTCTCTAGGTAAAGTTGCCAGATGGAACTTTTTCCTATCCATTTTTAGTATTGTCCTTTTATAATTTTGTCCTCGGATTTTGATCAATTCTATGTCTTAACGTTTAAACCCCATTTACAATGTAGTTTGTTTTCAATGAGAAAACCATAAAGTAACGTCCAGGTGTTTCTTGGTATGTTGGGAAGGTAATTTTAAAATAAACAGTTTCCTAAAAACACTTGTCAGCCAAGGTCATCCATAAAAGTCCCTTTCTGGAATGCATTTTCTCACAGGTCTCACTTTTGTAATCATAGGATTTAGCCATATTATCAGAACTTTGCAGAAGGCCTACTGGCATACTCACAGCCTTTAATAGTTGTTTTATGCTAAGAGGAAGACTTTTTGAAGTGGCCAAGGGCAGGTTTACAAATTGTGAATCTTATGCATCAAAGGGATGGAGCCTCAAATTATTTCTGCAGTAGTTGTTAATGAAACTTTCCTGAATTTCTTTTTGAGCTCCATCTGGTTAGCCTAAATGTATCTTTATTCTTGCGTTGTTTAACACAAGTGTGTGGTGTTCATAATGAGCATCCACGGTATTGGAAGTTAAATTTTCAGTTCCTCACCCCAGATTTCTGTAGCACACACACAGTCTCGAGTTGCGCTTGTCAGTACATGAATTTCCACATGCAGGGGAACCAAACACTACAGTTGAATTGAAGTTTCAGACTCCCTAAACCACCGTCATTGAGCCAGCTGTTGGGTAGCTGTCACACCTGCTCTGGGGTAGCTTGCTTGCAGGTACTGCATTCTGCAAATCACACGTCATTTTCATCAGCTCAGACTGATAACATTCCACTGAAATTGTAAGTTGGGTTCCTAGGAGAGCGCCCTCCCACCCCAAAGTTTCTGTTCAGTCATCCAAATGACCGAATGTGTGTTACGAATAGCACATCACCATCACCTTGACTGTTTCACAGAGACGTGTTTCACTGGGTCCACCTAAATGTACTCTGGTGCAACACCAGTACGTGTGCGCAGACAGTGAAGGGGGCTGACCTCCCCCCAACCCCCATGCACTCACATGAGTCCCACACACCTTGAGACTGCAGAGCCTGTTGTGTTCAAACTTGTCTTCTGCCACAGGGAGCCTGGAAATGGGGCAAACGCGGATAAGTTCAGAGAGGTCCTCCTTTCCCGAAGCCTGTTGGGGTGCCATCAGCTCTAAAGCCAATCCTTTTGGAAGCGAGTTTTTTGTGAAACATTTTTTGGAGTACTGAATTTTACAGGGGCCTGCCTTAATCTCTGTTTAGTAGTTTCAAGATGTATACGCATTATTCTACATGTTAAAATATTCTGTGTAGCCCCTAACGTGGGTAAAACAGTATAAGTAATGCCTAAGTAAGCTAAAAGGTGTCACTACAGCTAGATTTTGACAGAAAACATAATAGGCTATGCTTCATAAAAATAATGGCACCTTAGGATTGCACTATTTTGTTCATTATTTTATATGCCATTTCATAGCCTGCACTTTAATCTCCAAAGAAATGATGTATGATGTCCCAGTTGTTTCTTATTATTAATAAACTTTTTCCTAGACAGGGCACTTAGTTCTATTTTACTATGCTGAATTGGTTTCTTAGACGTGGATTCATTTTTGAGTTCTCTGTTTCCTTAGCCATATTTTCTAGGATCTGGGAATTCCCTCTCATCTGTTCCCAGCAGTATATGACTTTAATGTGATGTAAACCTCATCCTGGTGATCAGCACATTCTTAGATCCTCGTCTTCAGTGAGTACCAGTTTGTCACACAAATCAGATCTTCTGAAATTGATGCTGTGCGTGAGATTCAAAGGCAGGAGAGGACAGAAGGCATCTTGAGACATCTGCAGCAGCAGTTGCTGGGAAGAGGCTGGTTCTGTAGGAGAACCGGCCTGATGTGCTGTCCACTTCTTTGGCTTGGGATCTATCTGAATTTCTTTACCTGGTACATAAAAGGCTAGTAGCATTTGCAATAAATAAATTTCAAAAAGTATTGAGCCTACAGAAAGAGACCAATACCAAGTTGGCCAGTGCCTGTTGTGCTTTCACTTCGAGTAGCAGTAGTTGTATCAGTTTCAGGCTTGAGTGTTTTGGCCCTCTTACAACTTCCTAAGAATCTAGGTTCAATTTCTGACGCTCAAAAGTCACACCCAAAGTTTTCCTGTTGTGTCTGAAAGAAACTATGAGGTTTAGAATCTTAGCAGTAATCTCCGTTGAGCTCTGTTGCCAAAGCCTGGCGGACCATATGTATACCGCCAAAAGGTGAGATGTGTCTGGCATTCCTTGCTGTGCTGCCGATTGTTTACCTGTGCTTACGGGCAACAATAAAACACTAGTTTACCTTCTGGAATTTTAATGGTTCTAACTAACCGATTGGAAAATGAAAAGTACCTCCCAGTGACACAACAGGGTACATAAATAAATGTGCTGTTACCAGTGCTGCTTGTTCTCTTTGTATTTCATGCACCAGAGTGTGGAGCGCTGTTACTGCCGTGCCTTCTTGTCTCCACTGTCCCGTGAAGCACCACACTGCGGTGCTTTACACATCAGGGTGTTCCTGGAAGCCACGGAGCAAGAACACCGCATGTGCACCTGGGGAGCTGACCCAGCCCACCTGCAGAGGCTTTGTACTTGGTGCCTGACACCACATTCTGTTTTTTTCCTAGTGAAGGTTACATCCGGCAGCCCTTCCCACTCAGCTACATCCCTAGTCCCCCCGCCTTTTTTTTAGAACAAGTTCTTGCTAAGTGACTCAGTTTCCCAGGGTGAGCTCAGACTTGGGAGTCCTCCTGCCTCAGCCTTCCAGAGTGCTGGGATCATAGGCACTTGGCTCTACGCCTGACTTGATACCACTTTCTAAAGCAGCCAGGGGCAGTGAAAATGCCACACTTCTGTGTGGGGATCCTTCTGTGCATGCCCTCAAGGTCGGCAGTGCTGGACTCATGCTGAGGGAGGCATGTGGAACTGAGGATTCAAATAAAACAGTTCTGGAGCCAACTTACTCCAGAAGGTTTGGGGCAAGAACAACCTTGTCAGGACTTCTTGGCCTGAGATACGGAGTCAGTGCTCCAGCTGCTTCAGTACAGAAGCAGTAGCCAGTGATGCTTTGGCCCTTAAAAACTGCTTTCTCCAAAACTCATGCTATCATTTTCACTGGAGTAAATTCTACAAATCAGTCTCGCCCATTTCTTAACAGTGTAACCAAGGCAAGTGCTGACTGTAGAGCTCTCAGGCAGAGCAAACTCCTCTCTGGTAAGTGCTGGCCACATCCCCTCCATCCTTCTGCCCCAGCAGCTAGGAGAGGTCACACAGACCGTGGCATTCAGATGTCAGCGGCGAGAGTCAGGGCCACTGCTTTGGCTTCATAAGGCGGATCACAGTGCAAAAATCCTGGATTTCCATGTTCTCTGGCCAGCTCTGTTGGGAAGAGGCTCACACTATTAGGCAACTGAGATCGTTATTTTTGCTTTTTAATAGACTGGGGGTGGAGAGAGGGGTGCAGGCCTGGTAGAACACTCACCTGACCGGGCTCATCTCTGCTTAGCAAAATCTTTGTGAACCTCCCCCAGGTAATCCCTGGAACGATTCAGAGTTAAAGACGATCTCTGTGCTGCAGTGTTTGTCTCAGTTTGGTGTGCATCTCCTGGTTTGGGGTGAGTCATACCCAAGAAGCAATTGTAAGGAGACAAACCAGGAGTGGTGGGTGTTAGGACCAAAAGTAGGAATTACGTCTCAACAGGAAGTGTAAATTAGGAACTTCTCAAAATTCAAGACATCTCATTTACATAACAATCAACTGAACAGGACTCCACTTGTCCTAATCCTACCCTAACCCTTTTCCTGGTAACAAAAATGGGTTTCTAACTGACTGATTTGTTAAGAGCCTATAAAACTGACGGGCTGGGAGACCTACAGTGCTCCTCGGCAATGGGACCTCCTGCTCGGCCTGGGGGCGCCCACCTGCTGGCTCTCCCTGCGCGGGGCTCAGCACCAGTTTCTGTGGCCTTCGATTCTGCTCTTTACAGTGGAGGTGAAATGCAGGTTGTGCGGTCTGTAAGAGCACCGCGGAGGGGATGGATGTCTGGGCTCAGCACGGTGCACACACGGCGAGCGACAGACTGGTGCCGTGCGAGGCTTAAACAGTCCACACACACAACAGATGTGTGGAGGTGAGACAGGAAAGCCTCTCTCCTCCCAGAGGAGCCGTGGCTCTCTCGATCTCCAGACCCAGCCGGCCAGCGAGCTCCCCCACCCTGTACATGGGCTGCTGCCCGGATTTAAGGCGTCCCTGCTCTACAGACACGCACGCGCGCGCTCACACACATGCCCCGGTTTCTAGCGCAGAAAATAAAGCTGCGACTCCTGCAAGCTTTCTAGCTTTCTGGGAAATTTTACTTTCAGTTCATCCTAGCTTTCTCATCTCTTAGAATCCTTGAATAAAGAAGGGGACAATTTGGAGCTAAACTAACTCCTTTTCAACGCTGCGGGAAGTGACCCGCCCGAGGCGCGGCTGCCCTGGGCTCAGGCCGGGCAGCTCCGAGGTTCAAAGGACTCCGCACCTGTCCCCACCTGCTTAGCTCTTGTCTCACGCTCGGTGTCTTCACAGGGCTGTTGCTACAACGAAAGAATTCGGGGAAGCCCCAGGGCCTGGCTCTTGATCCGCAGCAGCTCCGAGCTCTGAAAACACCTGGCTCACTACAGGTCCCCACTCTCCCGCGTGTCCCTCACCGGCGCCTTCGTCTTCTAGCAACAAATTATGTTTAGAAAGTAACACAAATCAAGGAAGAACTTGCCCAGATTCAAATCTCATTTGTATAACAATCAACTGAATAAAGCTCAATTTGTCCTAATCCTACCCTAACAGGTTTTCTTGGATTAAACAAAAGTCAGTAGCAGCAGCTCTGAAATGCAGGATCCCAGGCCCCATTTGGACCCATTGGCTCGCCAGGCGATCTGTTTGCACTTGCAGTAACGTTTGAAGAGCTACAGCAGGACACGGGTGCTGTCTTGGAACTGATTGCTAACAGTGCTCAGCTCCCCGGTAGTGCAGCAGCCGCAGAGAAAGGGAGAGGCTGCAAGAGGAGGAGGAAGGCGGCACTTGGGAGCCTGAGGCAGGATTGCAAGTGAGACGCATCCAGTGGAACACTACGCAGCTCTAAAATGAAGAACTTTTTCTGTCCTAACATGGAACAACCTCCAGGAATGCTAAGGGAAATGACTAAGTGCAGAACCTTTTCAGTGTATAAACTGTTCTGAAAGAAAGAACGAGGGAACTGCATGCATTTGTGTCTATGCATAAAGAAACCGGATGGCAAGTGTGGGACTGCAACAAGGCTGGGGGGGGTGGAGATGAGAGGAGCTCACTGCTAGGTGTTTTGGTGTCTTTTTCTATTTTTAAACCACGGCGATTATCTGTCCCCAAGTCCAAGAGCCTCTGTCATGTTTTTTCCCCCTTCCCTGTTGAGCCCAATCCTCAAGGCAAGTCATTCAGTGCCACCAGGGCTTGGGATGAGCACAGGTCTGGGGCTCCACCCTCACCAGAGAGAATGTCCTTGTGAAACAGGTGGCAGACAGCTCTGCTTCATGGGACTGTAGGAGGCAGGAAGCCACCCGCACAGACAAGGACCTGCTAGGCCGCCTTGCCAGACTTGGCAGCCACCAGAACCATGGGAGTGAAGTTCTGCTCTTTATAAGAGACCTGTGGTGGGGAAATTTGTTAGAGCAGCCCAAATGGGCTACAACATTAACGGAAAGAAAAGGAAAACAGCCAGGCATGGTGGCGCACACCTGTAATCCCAGCACTCGGGAGGCTGAGGCAGGAGGATTGCTGTGAGTTCAAGACTGTCCAGGACAGCCTCAACTACATAGTGAGACCCTGTCTCAAAAAAAAAAACAAAAAAACAAAAAAACTTGTAAATTCCATTTCCTTTGGAAATGGATGCATGAGCTATAATTGAATTTTTTGTTTTTCTTCAGTGCTGGAGATTGAACCCAGGGCCTTTGCACAGGGCTACATCTTTTTCCATCTTCTTTTTTTTTTATATATTTACTTTTTTTTGGTACCAGGGATAGAACTTGGGTCCTTGCGCTTGTGAAGCAGGTGCCAGAACCACTGAGCTAAAATCCCTGGCCCTACTTCTTTTTTTTTTTTTAAAGACGGGACTCACTATGTAATTTAGGCTGGCCTTGAACTCACTATGTAGCCCAGGCTGACCTTGGACTGGTGGTGATCCTCCTGCCTCACTGGGCCTCTTGAGTGCTGAGATAAAGGTATCTACCATCATGCCTGGTTTTAATCTAATTTTGAGACAAGGTCTTGCTAAGTCACCAAACCCTGGATGGACATGAACTTGTGATCCTCCTGCCTCCGCCTCCCAGAGTGGTGGAATTACAGCTATGTGCCACCATGTCCAGCATGTCCAGCACTAAGGGTCTTCAGTTGAGTTTACTGTAAGCCAAATACAAGTGACCACATCCCTGGAGCACAGATTCGATTTCCCTGGAGTGACGTTTTCTGAAGTGAAAGAGGTCACGTGAGCTTTTGTAGGCAGAGGAATGGGCAGGCAACATGGTGCGCACAGGTGGCTGAGTTCCAGGAAGTTCCTCGGCTTAGCCCTGTGCTCCTTTCCGAGAGCTTTACCTAATAGTCTCAAGATCCTAGCCCGAGGCAAAGGTTGCCAGTGAAGGGCTCCTTATCTAAAGGCCTGAAAAGCCAACATAATCGCCGCTCTAACCAGCCTGCAGCGTTCCAGTCACAATCACAGCGTCCTCCGCCAAGGTACAGTTGCAAGACGGCCAGAGTAGACCTGGCTTCTTCCGAGAACTTCACTCCACACTTCTCTTAGGGAACACATCACTGTGAAGGGCTCCCATGTTCAGGGTCTGCTTCTTTGAACTCGACAGGTGTGACCAGCATCACCACCAGCGCAGTCTGGACGAAGACTGTCTCCAGCAGGGCTCACTGGCTCCTTCCTGGCCGGTCCCCACCCCCTCCCAGCTTCACACATCCATGAGGCTTTTTGTCCCCATGTGTGAGACCTGATTTTCTACACTTTTTTTTTCTTTTGAGACAGGGTTTCACTGTGTAGTCCAGACTGGCCCGGAACTCACAACAGTCCTTCTGCATCCACCTCCAAGTGCTGGGATTACAGGCGTCTCCTACCATATCCGGCTGCGCGTCTTGTAGAAGGAGCCATATCTCCTGCAGTCTTTGGAGCTTGGCTCCTTCTTTCAACACCATGTTTCTGGGATTTGACCTGTGGGTAAACATTACCAATAAGTATTTTCTGCCCTCAGATGGACAATGTATCAGGATTTGCTCATCCTGTGCCTGCTGACAGGTCAGTTGTTTTTGGCTCTGGGCAGGGATGTACGAGTCTGTCCCAGCAGTCATGTACAAACCTGCACAGACATGTTTTCATTTCTCAGGAGTGGAATGGCTAAGAGCCATACGCCACTCCCTGAGAAAACCAGCTTATTTTCCGAAGTGACTAGAACATTTTACGTTTCCATAAAGAGTAATAGAGTAGACCAGTTGTTCCATATCGTGGTTGACAACACTGCCAGCTTTTTCCTTCCAAGTAGGGCACTTTATTTGCACAGCATGGTGTGCTGCAATCCTTGTCCTTGGCAGCTGCCACCTGTTGAACAATTCTGACCAAGTGTCACCTTTCCCTGAGGAGTCAGTTTGGTCCCATCCTGCTTCGTGCAGACCCCCCAGGACTGGGAGGACACAGGGGGCACAGTCTTGGCACTCAGGCCGAGTGGGCATGGCGCCAATCCTCTGACCTCCCCTGTGATCTTGGCAGTGGAGCTGACCCAGGGCCACCCAACAGGAGCGGGTGCACACTCGACACCACTCCTGGCTGTGCGGCGTGGCCTCTGGTGGGGACAGCCGTTTGTGCCCAGCCACTTGCTCATGTCCACACTGCTGGGTGTTCAGCTTCCTGACATTCAGCAGAGTGCAATAACTGTGATGACACCCGCTGGCCCACATCTGTCACATCGGTGCTCTCCACACAGACAGCTAGGGGAAAGGGTGATGTTTTTATTTTAGTCAGTAGAGTGGATGGGTGGTGATATTTCAAGATGGTTTAAATTTGCATTTCCCTGATGACTAAGGATGCTAAGCAACTTTTCATGTGCTTATTGGACACTTGGATATCTTCGTTAATGAAGTATCTTCAAATCTTCTTGCCTGTCTCTGGGAACCGCTTGTTTCAGTTTTGATTACTAGTTCTATATGTGTGCTATACACAGACTTTTGTTAGATATATGCAGTGTGAATGATTTCTCCCAGTTCACAGCTGCTTTGATTTTCGTAAGAGCATTTTGAAAAGTAAAATATTTAATTTTGATGGTTTTTTTTTCGCATTCTTTTCTTATAATTTCTACTGTTTTCATCCTAAGAAAACTTGTCATACTCCGGGGGCACCAGAGCTTTCTCCTGTGTTTTCTACTGATGATTTTTATAGTTTTAAAACTTATTTGTTAAGGCTTAAACCTGTTTAGATTAAGTATTTTGTGTATGGTGTAAAAAAAAAAGAGTGCAGTTCTGTTGTTTTCCCATATAAATGTCCAGTTGTTCCACAACAGTTGTTGAAGAAAATTGTCCTTTCCCACGAAATGACCTTGTTCCACGTGTCAGAACCCTGGGCCTCTGTAAACTGCCCGCTGAGCTTATCTGTGCATCCACACCTGCTCCTGTATTGCACCGCCAACAGCAGGAGCTTTGTCAAGTTTACAATCCTGAAATTAAGTAGAGTGAAATCTAATTTCTTTCTTAAAACTGTCTTAGCTATTATAGATATTTTGCATTTCTTTCTAAATTTGAGAATCAGTGCTTTTTTGCTTGGTTGGTTTGGTTTGTTTTTTTGTTTTGTTTTGTGTTTTTTTTGAGACAGGGTCTCACTATGTAGTTTAGGCTGACCTTGAACCCACTATGTAGCCCATGCTGGCCTCAAACTTACAGTGATCCTCCTGCCTCAGCCTCGCAAATGCTGGGATTACAAGCGTGTACCACCATGTCCAGTTTGAGAATCAGTTTGATAGCTACTGGGATTTTTGATTGGGATTGCATTGAATCTATAGGTCTGTTGGGGTAGATTTTATATATTAATTGTATGAGCATGGTATATCTTTCCATTTATAGTTTTTTAATTTATCCCAATAATACTGAGTTTTCACCATATAGGTCTTACACCTATTTATTACTTAACTCATCCATATTTCATGTTTTTTAATGCACTCACAAATGGATCTTTTAATTTGGATTTCTTGCTATCATATAGTAGTACACTTATTGTCTTTTGTACATTGACCTTACATCCAGTGACCTTGGTAAACTCATTATTTCTAGTAAGCTTTTTACAGATATCATACAATTTTCAAGTGATCCTATCATCGAAAATAACAAGTTTTACTGTTTCCTTCCCAATCTGTGTCTTTTTTTTTTTAATCTTTTGCCTTAATGGCACTGGCGTAAGTCTCCTACACTATGTTGAATGGAAGGAAAGACAGAGGACCTTTCTGCGTTGTGCATGGTTTAGAGGAAATGTGTTCATTTTTTTCCCGCTGGTGCAAAGTGGATGTTATTTCCTTTCTGTGTGGCAGGAAGGCCTCTTGTCACCATCTGCTTTTTTCGTATTTTATGTTTCCTATATAAATTCTGAGCTCCACATCAGCTCAGAGTATTTAACAGAAATCCTCAGAAGTACCCTCAACACTTAGATGTATTTGTGGGAAACATCTCATTTATTAGCAAAATAATAACAAAATTAAAATAGAAGGAATCTTCAAGAAGCTTTTCATATCTGAGGATTAGCATTTACCTCCGACCAGCAGGAAATGGGGCCCAGATCCCTGTGTCTTGGGGTCCTTGGCAGGCCAGCTGCCTCCAAGGCTGAGTGGGCCATGGCTGCTCAGGGGCTCAGCCAGGCCCTGTTTCTGGTCTCTTTCTTTCCAAGTCACCAAAGACCACTTTTCCCTATTATCAGCTACTTGTTCTTCCTGAGGACTGAAAAAGTTAATATTTTTCACATTTAAGAGAAAGAAGAGAGCTGGAGGTGTCGGCGGAGAGCAAACTTACAGCATGCACAAGGCCCTGGGTCCATCCCAGGCAGACAGGCAGGGCTGGGGAGGAGCCAGGGTCCCAGGGCCTGCAGCAGCCATCACGGAAACAATCGCTACCCCTGTAAGTGCTGCTCTTTGCACCTGGACAGTAGAGTCTGGGCTTTTTCTATCAGGTGGTTTGTTCATTCTGCCAGAGCCAATTCAGACCCTTGGATCAGCACTGCCACAGTTACACCACCCCCCGGGAGGAAGTTTCGTTCTGTAAGACGTCATCACCAAGAGATGTGAGCAACTTGGTGTTTTTCACAGCACTTCCTGCCACCTTCTTGTACACTGCCCAGGAAATTCAGAGTATGCTGTTGTCCTTTCAGACTCTAACTCAGGCCCAAGCAGTCCAGTGCTCGGGTCAGCAGGGATCCTGAGCGCCACAGAGCACAAGGCCTCCGGCCAGGGGAGGCCACTGAGTCCTGGAGTCCTGGATGAGCCAATAACAAGAATATTTACAGCATGCAATAAAATGTGCCTCTCGTTGAAACGTTTATTTTCTCACTTTAAAAGTTATTGTGAAATGCACCATAAATAAAATTAGTTTCTTATACTTTTAAATATTTTATTAGTGCATGTTTTTTCAAAAAATTAGTCCATAATTTAACATATCTTAACCTGTTCCAATCTCATTACCCCCCTCTTGCTCTAATTTTATGTTTCATTGTGGAGTAAAAAGTAGTATATAAAAATATGTATTTACAATGAAAAGGACAAAAAGAAAACTAACTGCATACTAAAAACTCAGCCCTTCGTGGTCAATAGAACTCTATTAAAAGGTTAAAACACAGATAAGAATGATATGACCAGCAGCTGTCATGACCCTGAACCTTTTCCATTCTCCGACTGAGAGTGAGACTGCCTTCCTCCCTGGTTTCAGCAGATGTACCTGTGCCTCTCCAGTGTGCTGGCCTTTTTGAGTTTGTTTAGTCGGGCACAAGGCCGTGCCACCAAGGTGGGCCCTCTGGTTCCCGGATAGCTATGCTTGTCCACTTAATGCAAGGCACCCAGTGTGTCCACACACAGGTGTTCGCAGTACCTGCCTTATGTCCTTATTCCTTCAAAGCTGGTAGTAATAGCCCTCTGTTTTTCTGATATTAGTAATTTCAATGTTCTTTCTTTTTCAATCTACATAAAAATTTTATTGATCTTTTTTTTTTTTTTGAGACAGGGTCTCACTATGTAGTGAGACTGACCTGGAACTCACTATGTAGCCTAGGCTGGTCTCGAACTCACAGCGATCCTCCTGCCTCAGCCTCCAGAGTGCTGGGATTACAGGCGTGTGCCACCATGCCCAGCAAAGAAAGGGTCTACATGTTTGACTTGACTATAGTTTTTTTGTTTGTTTGTTTGTTTTTTTTAGTACCGGCGATGGAACTTGGGTCCTTGTGCTTGTGAGGCAGGCTGTGGCACCAATGAGCTAAATCCCCGGCCCCTATTGATCTTCAGAAGAAACCTTTTTTGTTTATTTTCTGGAATTTTTGTTTATATTTTATTGATTTCCATTTTAATCTTTTTTTTTTCCTTCTTTCTTTAATTTTCTAGTCCTATTCCAGTGAGGTTACTGATTTGAGATCTATGCACACACACACACACACACACACACACACCCCATAGCTCTCAGTGACTAAGGGCTGATTTTGCTGTACCCGTTTCACCAAAGTATTATTAATTTCCATTCATCTCAAAATATTTTAAAATTTTCTTTGTGCTTTCTTCTTTGACCCCTTGATTATATAGGACTGTGTTGTTTCTTTCCACACATTTATAAATTCCAACCATTTCTTTGGTTTTTATTTTCAATTTCATTCCATTATAATCACAGCACATACTTTGGATTTTTGCAGTCCTTCTGCTGAGGCTTGTTTTGGCCCCATACATGGTTTTCTTCATGGTTCCTGTGGGTCAGATCCACTTCTGCTGTAATTTCCTTGGCCCCATGCAGTGTTACTCTGCCACATTGCTAAATAGTTTACATTTTTGTGTCATAATCTCAACAATACGACTATGCAGAAACTACACACAGATTGCTCCGTACAACTGAGTTTTAAACTAAGAGGAAAGGAGTGAATTTGCTGCCTCTTTGCCTTACAGTGGCCCTCAGCAGGGCTCCCTGCTCTGCCTGTGGACTTAGCACAAGGCCCATTCTGTGGTCACCCACTTTCTGCCTGAAGAACTTCTTCCTGTATTTCTTATCAAGTAGAACTTTGGGCAATAGTTTCTCTCCATTTTTATTTATCTGCAGGTGTCTTTATTCTTAAAAGAGAGTTCTGCTAGGTACACGATTCTTGATGGACAAGTTTTTATTTTAGTACTGTAAATATGCTATCTGTATTAGTCTGTTTTCTGCAGACGGTAACACAATCCTACAGACCAGGTAGCTTATAAAGAAAGAGGGTTCATTCACTTTGGCTCAGACTCCTGGTTGACGTCGAGGGCCATGTATTAGTCAGCTATTCATTACTGTACTTAAATAAATCAACTTAAAACAAGGAAAGGTTTATTGAGTATTGTGGTGCACACTGGTAATCCTAGCCATTTAGGAGGCTGAGACAGAAAGATCATAAATTACCCTAGGCCAACATGGGTAACTTAGCAAGACCTTGTCTTGTTTTTATTTATTTTTGTTTGTTTGTTTGTTTTGAGACAGGGGCTCACTATGTAGTTGAGACTGACCTGGAACTATGTAGCCCAGGCTAGTCTCGAACTCACAGCGATCCTCCTGCCTCAGCCTCCTGAGTGCTGGAATTATAGGCGTGCACCACCATGCCCAATTTAATCCAGTGTTAAAATTATGGGGCTGGATGTAGTTCTCTGGCACAGCACTGCTCACCACACACCAGCCCCTGGGTTCATTCCCCAGCATCCTCCCCACATTTGTTAACTTTTTTTTTGTTTTGTTTTGTTTTGTTTGTACTGGGGATTGCACTCTGGACCTCGTGCTTGCGAGGCAGGCAGCAGAAGCACTGAGCCAAATCCCCGGCCCCTGTTAACATTTGATCTTGAAGGTCTTCCACATTCGGTGTTAGATTTATTTCAAGGTACATTTTTATGTCATAAGTGCTATCTTTCTATGGATTTTATTCCATCTTTTAACTAGTTGTTAGTGTGTAAAAACACAATATTTTTGTGCATTAATTTGCCTCCTAGCAACCAGGTGAAATCCTTTCATTTTATTCTCACTCTTCAACTCTACTGGACCTTACATTGATATTGCATTTAGACGCTGAATTTTATCAAACCCCTTTTCAGCTTCTTTTGAGACCATCACATAATCTCTTTCTTTGGTCAGCTTTTTTCCCAGTACTGCATTCCAGGCCAAATGAGAGGCGACAGGCAGAGGCCTGTGGCCGGACTTTCCTCTGATGCCCAGAACACCTGCCCTCACAGCCCGCCCACTTGCAGCCAGCCAATAAAACTGTTGAGTAGCACCCCTAAAGGGGAGGGGCTACACCTTTGGGCCTGAGGATCCTGCAGAGCCCCCAACAGATCAGGAGCTCAGCTGAGGTCTGCCTATGCTAGATGGTCATAAGGCAGATTAAAGATGTCAGCAGGAAAAGAAGTACACCAGTGTCCCCAGCCCTGGGTAGGAGAGGCTGCAATCAATCAGGAAGGCCCTCAGGCTTGGGACAGGTGGGAGAGGTGGAGCGCCCCACCACACCAAGTCCATGGTGATGAGACTGAAGACTAGATAGAGTGTGGCAGAGCTGGCTGGGGAAGTGGGCTGACCTGTTCCTTACAAAATCCCAGCACGCATGCAGTGGAACAGCTCCCACAGCCCTACCCTGAACTTCTGGAAACTGGAGCAGTTCTGATAGGACAGCCTGGCCTGTCACCAACCTGAGGACTGGGTGCTGCAGAAAGGCCAGTCCACACTGAGTCTGTGGCCACTGTGTTCTCTCTTGTATGGTGGCCACCTTCACACTCTGGGACACACTTCTTTTCCTGCTTTCACCTGGCCCAAACTCACTCTGCGGAGTCATTTTCTGTTCCTACCTTTCATAAAACTGCTACTGTTCGCACTTGTGCTCACCTGTTCTTTGCCCAGGACAGAAAAAAAACCTTGAAACCACCTCCATAAGGAGACTCCAGCACCCGGGAAAGGAGTCACAGCTACATACAAACTTGTGAATGTTTTAAGTATAATTTTAAATATCTTAATTTTCCAATCCAATAACACATTTCAAAATAAGAGGTGTTTACGAGCTCGGGATTTAGCTCAGTGGTTCCAGCACCTTCTTTGCCCAGGACAGAAAAAAAACCTTGAAACCACCTCCATAAGGAGACTCCAGCACCCGGGAAAGGAGTCACAGCTACATACAAACTTGTGAATGTTTTAAGTATAATTTTAAATATCTTAATTTTCCAATCCAATAACACATTTCAAAATAAGAGGTGTTTACGAGCTCGGGATTTAGCTCAGTGGTTCCAGCACCTGCCTCACAAGGGCAAGGACTCAAGTTTTCCCCGGTTAAA
>NW_022900923.1:870922-872941 GCF_012274545.1 Fukomys damarensis | reverse complement strand
GTGGTTCCAGCACCTGCCTCACAAGGGCAAGGACTCAAGTTTAAACCCCGGTTAAAAAAAAAAAAAAAAGGTGTTTATTGGTAACAAATCCTGACTAAAGGAGTTTGTTACTTAGTGTTCAGAAATAGAGGACATTAAATTCTTGTGATGAAGGTTTGAAGTGACTAAAAAGGTTTTCTATATTTCCCTTTTATGAATTAAAGTTATGTTACTGTTTTTTGGTATTGGGGATCGAACTCAGGACCTTGTGCTTGCCAGGCAGGTGGCGGAACCACTGAGCCAAATCCCTGGCCCCTATGAATTAAAGTTTAAAAATCTTCCCACAGGTTAGCACCTTCAATATAATTAGTAGTTCTTATTTGAGTTATCAAAATGGTCATAAAATGATTTGCCAATGAAAATATTAAATAAGTGGGGAAGGAGCATCTTGATTTCAAAAGTCTGACTGAGCTCATCTGAGGTTTCCTAATATTAGGGATTGTTCATATTTGCAGTCTTTTAGCAGCAAGAGGAATAGAGTCTTTCCAGAAGAACTGGTGTGACTGCTTCATTGCAGATCATCCCAGCAGAGTGATGAAAAGATGTGAAGGTAAGGGAGCACATTATGAACTTTTTATTACATTACAAGAGACAGGCTCTCACTACACAGTTCAGGCTGGCCTGGACCTCACTATATAGCTTGGGCAGGCATTGAACTTGCCATGATCTTCCTGCCTCTGCCTCCCAAGTGATGGGACCACAGGTGTGTGCCACACTCCAACAACATTAAGAACTATGAAAACTTCAAAGCTTTGTATTTGTCTACACTTCACTGTTCACTGTTTTTGGTTGTATAAGCACATTAAAAACTTTTTTTTAAAATTTCAAACTAAAAAAGCACGACCAGCTGGATTTGGTGGTGCACACCTATAATCCCAGCATTCTGGAGGCTGAGGCAAGAGGATCACTGAGAATTCAAGGTCAGCCTGGGCTAAGTAGGAATTCAAGGCTACCCTGAATATAAATAGTGTGACCCTGTCTCAAACACACAAACAGCATGCCTACAAATAACTACATTTCAGTCTCTAACAGTTTTACAGCTCGAATCTTTTCCTTTTCTTAGAATGTCAAAATCCACTTTTTACCATCCATTCTTTTCACTTCAAATAAGAATAGGGAAAAAAATCCTCCCTAGCCCTTACTGACTCTACCACAATGTAACCATTTCTTAGGTGTCTTTTTAAACATTTATTTTGTATACGGATGAAACAAGTATTACATATACACATCCTTCCCTTCATGCCTGCTGTTTTTCACGTTAACAGTCCATTTCAGAAGACATATTTTTCACATTACTACATAAATAACTGCATATTTTTTTAGTGTTGGGATAGTATAAACTTGTATGGTTAATTACACTTATTTTACGGTTTTTTCCTGATATGAATCTAAAAGGTAAGAACTCATTTAAGAAACTATTATAATCATAATACTATATTTCTCAACACTTTAACATACCCGTTGATGTTTTGTTTTGTTTTTGAGGCAGGGTCTCACTGTGTAGTTCAGACTGCCCTGGAACTCACTATGTAGCCCAGGCCAGTCTCGAACTCACAGCGATGCCCCTGCCTCAGCCTCCCGAGTACTGGGATCACAGACGTGTGCCACCACTCCCAGCCCCAGCTGATATTTGAATTAAGGGATCTATTAATTTTTAGAAACTTATTTAGACTATTTGAATCAGAATCGAAGTAAGACCAGCACACTGAAATCGACGGACCCGTCTTTCCAGCCTGCTGATCTGTGCGTATCGCTCCCTTCGTTTTTTAAGAGTCGCCGCGCAGGGTTCCCGGTCAGATCTTGAAGGTCCCGGTACTGACTAGGGTGTGTGGGTCTGGTTCTCTTTGTAACCCCAGTGAACATCTCTTTCTTTCGTTGCTATCACTGTATTTTATTTTTGCCGAGGGGACGGAACCGCGCCTCCCCGGCAGAGCCCAGCTGAGGGGCCCCTCCCGCCGCTTCTCTCCCTCGCACGGAGGC
>NW_022900923.1:848311-870274 GCF_012274545.1 Fukomys damarensis | reverse complement strand
ATGCGGGAGGACGGGTGGCCCGCGGGTGGGCTCGGCTCGGGTCGGTGTAAAGGCTGCGGGGAGGACGGAAGGCGGGTTGCTGTGAGCCTGCTTTTGGGGATCTTTGTGGTACTGGGAACTGAACCCCGAGTCTTGGCGCTGAGTCACAACCCAGCCGTTTTAACTTTTTTTTTGGAGACAGGGTCTAGCCAAGTTGCCCAGGCTGGGGTTGAGCTTTGGGACCTCCTGCCTCCTGATTCAGCCTCCCAAAATATACTTTTAACTTCCAATATGCAGTTTCTTTAAAAGTCAAGGAAGCCCATGGTTGGAGCATCCAGTAGCAGGAATTCCGGCTCACACACCATTTCCCTGTTTTTTTCTTCTCAACATCCATTTGCCCAGTGAAAGAAATCGGAAGCCCCGGTTTTTTGCAGAAATATCTGAAGTCTAGAAATTTCGTGTTTTCACGAATAAGAGTTAATAAAAACACGTTGAAATGGGCTGTTTTCCTGCGGATCGAACTCAGGCCTCTCTAGCAAGTTAAGAACTGCCACTGGGCTGCACACCCTGGCCCCTGAAATAGATTATTAATTTATTTTTGGTACCGGGGATCGAACTCGAGACCTTTGGCTTTCGTGGAAGGTGGTGGAAAGTGGAACCACTGAGCTAAATATCTGGCCCTAGATTATTTATACTTGGGATTGAACACAGGAATATTCTGCCCCTGAGTTACAGTCCCAGACCTTTTCATTTTGAGACAGGGTCTCGCTAAATTGCTAGCCTGAAATGTGCACTCTTCCTCTCTTAGCCTTTAGAGTATCTGGGAGTCCTCCCTTCCTCTTCCTCTCCTCTCTCCCTCTCGGTGAAAACATGTTCTGCAAATTCACTTGCACATACTTGATATAAGAATTTTATCTGTACCTTATTTATATGTTGCTTTAGAGTAATCTGGTGTCGACTTTGTGAAATGAACTCCCAAACTCTGAAGTTTAGCTCTCACTTTAATATAAAAATCAAGTAAGCAGAAAAGTTGCTTAATTGATGCTTACTGCAAGTCTTTTACTCACAAACTTATCACTGAACCATATCAGCTGGAAAGTTAAGAGAACTACATATTTCTAAATGAAAATGCAACATTTTCAAGGGATAAACACAATCCTGTTCAGTGTTTCACTTCAGGAATGGAAAATGGAGTAATCCTAGCAAAAATAAGATCTAGAGATTAGTTTAAATTATGTTTAAATAACATTGTATTTTCTGCCTTTTTTTGTTTTGTTTTGTTTTTTGAGAAGGACAAATCTATTTAACAATGAGCTGTCTATATAGTAATTTATATTTGGGTTCTAGGGAGGTGGGTGCTTAGTGGTAGCATACGGAAGGCCCTGGGTTTAATTTTCAACACTGCAGGAAAAAAAATAAGTTTATGTTCAAATAAGTTCATGTTAAAAGTCTTCTTTAAAAGGAGCCAGACAATGGGGGCACATCTGCTCCCCATTTCCCCAAAATTCCATTCAGGACCTCACACTTGCCAGGCAGGTGCTGCTCCACTGAGCTACATCCCTGGCCCTCCAAAATTCCATTTAAAAGATGTTGGGCTGGGGAGGTAGCTCCTGGTAGAGCACTTGCCTAACTTGTTAGAAGACTTGGATTCAAATCCCAGAGCCATCAAGGGAAAGAAAGAGGCATCTAAGAGGGCTAGGGACAGGATTCAAATAAGAGTAAATAACAGGGATTTCCTCCTTTACTGATACACTTTTACAAAGAAGCTATTTTTTAAACAGCCTTATGGGAATATGAATCACACATTATAAAATTCACCCATTTAAAGGGTATAGTGGTATTTTTTTAATATGTTCATAATGATGAAACTGTTACTGCCACCTAATTTTAGAATATTTCATTATCCCAGAAAGAATCCTTGAACCCTTTAGCAGTCTCCATATCCCCTGATCCCTATCCCCATTCCTAGGCAACCACTGATCTACTTTCTGTCTCTATAAATTTGGCTGTTAAGTATGTTTCATATAAATGAAATAATACTTGGGTCTTTTATGATGGCCTCTTTCACTTAATGCTTACGGTTCACATTATAGCCCGTGTCCGTGCATCATTCCTTTGTTTACTTAGTTGATATATGAGCTGTTTCCGCTTTTTTATCTATTTTGAATAGCTACTATAAGTATTTATTTGTAAGATACTACATGGATGTATGTTTTCATTTCTTGTGGATAGTAAGAGTAGAATTACTGGGTCATTGGTATTTTGGTGCCTGTTTTTATTATTACATCCATTATAGTGAGTATGAAGTTGTACCTATGCTATTTTATATAAATTAGTGAAGATTTAAGTATCTTTGATGTGTTTACTGGGTACTTACATGTCTTTTTTTGGTGAAATGTCTATACATACCCTTTGCCTGGATTTATTTAACGGGATTATTAGTTGTAAGAGTTTTAAGAGTGCTTTATATATTATTGTTAAGAGTTCCCTCATGAGATAGATGACATGCAGATATAATTTCTTATTCTGTGGTTTCTTTTCACTTTTTTGATAGTATTTGCAACAGAAAAGGTTTTGATGCAGTACAATTTATATGTTGTTTCTTTCATCATTTGTGCTTTTGGTATAGTATGGAAAAAAATCACAAAGATGTATTTTCATGTTTTCTTTTGAGCTCCACCTCCCCTTTTAGATGGGGTCTTTTTGTAGTTCAGGCTGGCCTCCAACTCCAGTCTTCCTGCCTCAGATTTCCCTAGTGCTGGGATTACAGTCTTAAACCACTATGCCTAGTCTTTTCTTTTGCGTTTTATAGTTAGAACAGTGATTCATTTCAGTTGACTGTATATGTGGTATAACGAAGGCATCAATTTTTTTGCATGTTAGTAACTACTTGTTCAGCACTGTTTCTTGATCCAGCACTCCCCTTTTGCTTGGATTGGCACTCTTGTACTGTTGATTTTTATATATGAGTAAAGTCTTGTCGAAATCCAGTACAGAATTATTTGGAGTAAATTGGCTGGAAAGAACCATGAAAATACATTTCATGATTTTGGACCACCTAAAGAAAACCTCCTTTATCAGATGTGTGTGTTGATTCAGTCATGTTTTATATGAGTTCAAGATGCCAGAGTTCTAAATAATAACATATAATATACTTTACAGTGTCTGCATGGCAAGCACAAGTCCCTGAGTTTGATTCCTCGTTACCCCCCAGCCCCAAGTCACTCTAGATGCTGTGGCTATTCTGGCATAAATTCTTAAATTGTTACCATTATAGCATAACTTTACTAACAGAATTTGTTCACTATAGTGGATAAATATTTGATAAAGTCTTTAATAGAATGTTATGATTAGGAGAAGAAAATTAATTATTCCTAATTAATGTGTTAATTTAATTATACTTGCTGAACTATTATGTGCTATTCTCTATGTGTGATTTTGTTTTTCTTACAGCAAAGTATCCAGAGATAAAATCCTTGATGAAACCTGATCACAGCTTGATATGGATTATCATGATGATGGTTCTCATCCAGCTGGCTGCCTTTTACTTAGTGAAAGACTTGGACTGGAAATGGGTTATATTTTGGGCCTATATGTTTGGCAGCTGCATCAACCACTCCATGACTCTGGCTATTCATGAGATTTCTCACAACTTCGCCTTTGGCCACCACAAGACACTGTGGAATCGCTGGTTTGGAATGGTTGCTAATCTTCCCATTGGGGTTCCATATTCAATTTCCTTTAAGAGATATCACATGGATCATCATAGATACCTTGGAGCTGATGGCATTGATGTGGATATTCCTACTGATTTTGAGGGCTGGTTCTTCTGTACCACTTTCAGAAAGTTTATGTGGGTTATTTTTCAGCCTGTATTTTATGCTTTTCGACCTCTGTTCATCAATCCCAAACCAATTTCTTATCTTGAAATTATCAATGCTGTGCTCCAGATTGCGTTTAACTTTCTAGTTTACTATGTGTTAGGAATTAAGTCTTTAATCTACATGTTGGGAGCATCCTTTCTTGGTCTGGGCTTACACCCGATTTCTGGACATTTTATAGCCGAACATTACATGTTCTTAAAGGGACATGAAACTTACTCATATTACGGGCCTCTGAATTTACTGACCTTCAATGTGGGTTATCACAATGAACATCACGACTTCCCCAATGTTCCTGGAAAGAGCCTTCCACTGGTGAGTAAGGATTTGATGCATATTTTAGTTTCCTATGGTCATACAGTATTGATTTCTTCATAAGTGTCATGTGTAGCATCCTAATTTTAAAACAAAGTGAGCTTTAGGGTTGGTTTAGGATTGTGTTGGAACATGTGTAAAATCTGATACCTGGTAAAGTAACTCAAATATAAAACTAAATCCCTCTATGAAGTACATTCCAGTTCTTCAGTGATGGAACCTTTGCCATTATTAAAATAAGCTTTGTTAAAATTCGTATGGTAGTTTTTAATTCAGATATCAAAATCATGTTAGTCGTAAAAAGGCTAATAATCTACAAAAAACAGAATAGTAGGTTTTCTTTTTTTTTTTAAGGTATCGTTTAAAGGAACCCCAACTAGTGATTTTCTGCCATTTCCAATGCCCCCATTTTTAAACAGTGACACAACATGACAACTTAATGCAACATTTGGTTATTGCTTTGGATCCCCAATTTAGCAAAGAAAAAGCTACAAAATATAAGAGTGCTTGGGAAACTTAGGTAGTATTCTGTCAGTGTCACAGTTCAGCAGTGAGATTCTGGTCACAGTGGCTTTGAAGGAGAATGTCCTTTGGCAACACATGATGAAATATTTGGGGATGAAATATTGGAGTGGTTGTCACAACATCTGCAGCTTACTTTCCAAAGGTTCCATCTGCGAAGAGAACAGTGTGTAGGTTTATCACACGCAGCACACACGGAAGAAATGTGGACCACAAGGCAGTCATTGGTGAAACGTGTCCAGGGCATGAGTGCTCGTCCCACTCCTCTTTCCCCGCATCAGTGGGCTTTCCTTTTCAGAATGCAGCCTGGGAGAAGAGCTCAGCACAGTCCGAGGGTGACTGGGAGCAGTGTGCAGTGTCAGGCTGCCCCAGCCAGGGGCACATGTGCCCTGTGCAGCCCCACAGTGCAGCCTCTGGGGCCAGGAAGTGGGTCATTTTTAGACAGGAGATGGTTTAAAGAAAAGGCCAGGCACCCTTTCAACTGAAGAGATTTTCCTCAAGAGCTTTCTTAGTCCTGGTTCTGGAAATGTGACTCAGTTTACATGCTGTGTGATCTCAGGCCCCACGCATGAGTGGTGACTGCTCACTCCTCTGCCCATGGTGCCTGCTTCTTCCCCAGATATATGGACACACAACCCCAGAGAGCCATGTCTTAATTTTCCTGCTCTCTATATATTGAAAAGAATCTTGTTTTCTTAATAACTACTTGTGCTTGCTTCGGCAGCACATATACTATTAACTACTAGTGTTTATTGCATAATTTACAGTAGTTATATTCTACAGCATCATTAATAAGTATGTAGCAGTGGTTTGTATAGCTCAATTAAATGTAACTCACCTGCAGTGTTCACTTTGGTGCTTTTAGTATATTCAGAGAGTTGTGTAACCATCACTATATTCAATCTTAGAACATTTTTATCAGCAAGGTTTTTAATATCTTCATTTCATGGTTTATATTGAAGGTTTTGTTTCATTTTCCTATTTGCAGTGCTGTCTTGCTATTTTGCTCAGGCTCTTCTCACACACTTGCTCTCAGTTAATCCTAGTGTCTCAGCTTCCTGAGCACTGGGATTACAGTTGCAAACCACCATGAGCAGCATCCTACAGAATTGAGCCCAGGCGCTTTACCTCTGAGCAGCATCACTGGCTACGATTCGTTTTATTTATTTATTTTTGTACTTTTGAAGTTCTCAAATGACTTTTAAACGTGTATTTTTCCATTTGTTAACATTGCAAAGTACACAGATATTCAGAGATACAGACACATGCTTCATGAATTCCCTAGAATAGAAAACTTCTAATATTGAGTTTATTAGTTTTTCATCTTACTGCTTTAAAATAGGTACAGATGATCAATTTTCTTTTATTGTGACTCCTAAGATAGACGTCAGGAGTGTTAGGAGTCATCTGCTTACATGGACCTGGACTTTTGCAAAATTAATATTGTCCTGCCCTAGCTGTGCAGATGAGGTGACAGCTGCTAGCTTTGACCTAAGTTGGTGGATTATTTGTGTGTGCTTGTGGGGGTGGTCTTAGATATCCTTTCATGAGACTCAGAAGATCTGGAGGGCTGTGAGCAGAGGTGTTGCCCCGCTAGGTTTGGTTCTGGGTCCTCCCCTTTGTGTGGAGCACTCAGTTGTCGCTTTTGATGGCCTCACTGTCACTCATTGCTCACTGCGTCACGTTGTTTCCTGTCTAGGTGAGGAAAATAGCAGCGGAATACTATGACAACCTGCCCCATTACAATTCTTGGGTGAAAGTGCTGTACGATTTTGTGATGGATGACACCATGAGTCCCTACTCTAGAATGAAGAGGGCTCCAAAAGGGCAGGAGGTCCTGGAGTAAATATCATCTCAGCAGAGGAATTCCCCTGCGAAGCTCAGAAATAACCTCCTGCTGTATTTTGCAAGAGGCAGCTTCAGGTCAGTGGTGCTTAGCTGCCTCAAGCCTCAATCCTGGGACTAGGATCTCTGTGGAGTCACTCACCTCTCTGTACTCAGCTTGTCTCACTGGTTGATTGCTCATCCCTAGGGGAGTCTCCACCCATGTGTGTCACTGTGTAAGCAAATTTTTATTTTACTAAAACAGCTAATAAACTGACCTACTAATCACAGAACATTAGTACTTATTTTGGTTATTTCATTGTGTTTACATCGTATGATTACTGGTGGACCTTAAAACTTTCATTCCAGAAATAGTTTTTAAAAAGATCCAAGTTACTTTTGGACAGAAGCTTGAGATTGAAATAATGTTGACTGTAATTGAACTATGAATGTTCACTTTTAACTGCCGTCCATGTGACTTAAGTCAGAAGCTGCTGTGTCTTGAACTGCCTGCCTCCTGAATAAAGCGCATGCGGAGCCCAATCCCATCCATCACTAGGCTTCCTCCTTCTGTCGCAATGACTGGCATTAGACGGATCCGTGGACAGACTTCAGTGCTCTTCATGGAGAACAGCTGTGGCGACGGACACATCAGAGGGGGCTGCTCACAGATAGCCAGTGTTATGTGTTGATTCCATCAGTGTGTGAAAGGGGAAGCAATATTTAAAATCTGTCAGCAATGCTGCAGCTCTGCAAAGCCTCAGCAGCAGCCAGACAACTGAGTGTGAAATGCAGACCCACCTGGGATGGCAGCCCTGCTCTGCAGACTTCGCTTCACCCCCAAGGCGCTCTGTTTTTCCTTTCTCACCCTCCTGCTGGGGAAACTCCCCAGGTCGCTGGAGGCTTTGCTTAAGAAGCAACGATTTGAGTTTAGAGCAGCGATACTACCAGCTCCATAGTGCACATTTCCTCAGTCCTACCACAGAATGTGGACACAGCCATGCACGGGGGACTGGATTGAACTATGGTGTGAGGAATCTCCCCGTGTCCTCAGCTTCACTGCGGGTAGAACTCTACCTGTGGCCACCTCTGCTGCAGCCCTGGAGACCGCTCCCACATTTCCTTTGTCAGCCTGTCTCATCCATTCTCTGCTGGGTACAGAGGACATTTCTGATCCTCCCCAAAGTGCTGTTTCCTGTTCCCTGATGACTTCTTGCCTGCATGGAGGTCTCGGCTTCCTTACAAGTCTCACTAGGCTTGCTCCCACCTGTCAACTTTAAAGCAGTAGAAAGATGGTCCTGGAGCCCTGCTGGAATAACTAAAGATTACACTGTGGTATCACAGCAGACCTACCTCTGATTTACTTGTGCTCTGGTCAGCGAGGATCAAGGCCTCATGTTAACATAGCCTGTTGATCCACCTCCACTGCCCAGTAGATCAGGTGCTTTGGTTTCGGACCAAGGACCACTCTCCAGGCTCTAATCTTCCTGTTTTGTGAACAGGTAGTCTTCCGCCTAGGACCTTTACTATCACTATTCCCTCACATCCATCAGGGTCCATGCTATACTGGGAGTGATTGCTTGATAAATACACCCTGGCCAGCACTGAGTCCTTGACCTTTTAAGCTTTATCTAAAACAGTCCAAGACAGAAGGTGTTTGTGTGACCTTAGATAAATGTAATACCAAAAGCCTGGATATATACAGAGAATCCTTTTCACCAGCCCAGAACCAAATATTTTACATGTGTTATCTTTCAGGTTGCACACTTCTATGATGCAGTACTACTAATATCTTCACTTTGTTGATGAGATACTGAGGATAAGATGGGGATAAGTGACTGGCCCAAGGTTACACACTAAATTAAAATGAGTGTGCTCCATATGGCATCTCATGAGCCTGATCCTGGAACAGGAGAGGTTGAGAAACTTGTTCTTGATATATGTCCTCGTCTCCAGCCTTGCTGACCACCTTTCATGTTCTGGCACATCTGGAAAGAGCTCTGAGTGCACCAGTGTGAGATAATTTGAAATCCTAATATGAACCATCCCTGTTTAAATTCATAGCAAAATGTATTCACTCATGGTTCATGGTGTAGCCTTATCAGGCATTGCATGAAGATACCACAAATCCACCCTCAAACCCTGGAGCATTAATGAGCCCTAAAATCCACTGAGTATCCATCCAGTGGATAAGGACAGCCCAGGGTACCTATTGGGAAGAGCGGCAGGATTTGGAGCAGGTAGATAATGCATGACCAATGAGCAGGTACTTTCTAGTTAGATGACAACAGAGCAGAGGAAAGGAGAAAAGACAGGTGAACCTAGAAGACAAGTGTGCTTGGGAGGGTGTCTCCTGTCCTCCTGTGTTGATGGGTCTTGCATTCCCATAGGCACATGTGACTGGCCACTCCAGGCCTCAGAAAGGGTAAAGGGGCCCTGGGGGCTTGGAGCTGTGGCTGCATAGTCTCCTACACAGAGCACTTTCCAGGAAGAAAGATGGTCTCAGAAATCAGAAGCAGCTTTGGAAAGGGCAGCATGATTTCCAGTTCCTAGGAGCACAGCTCTGCACATGGAGCCCAGGAAAAGGAATCAGTCAGTGCATGCTTTTTGAAAACCTGGAAGAGTGGAACAGCACTCAGTGCAGGCTTGGAAACGACTGTACACCAGTCAGTCTAGGGTGGCCTCTAGAGCCAGCCCTTCACTGTAGTAGGTTGTCCCAATACTGTTCTAACAGGCCTTCAGGTTATGGGTCCCTCAAGAACGGGAACCTTTCAACTTCAGCAGTGCATGGCTTGAGTCTCCCATGGCCTCTTGGTTGGCAGCTGAGATTTCTTGTAGCATAATGGGGTGACATTTTTCCATCGTGAACAGTCATGTCTCTTGGCTATGAGAAGTGTGAGCTTTTCCTACTGGCTGGGCACTCACCATGCTTGGAAGTGGGTGCTCTGTTCTCAACAGCATGGCATGCCACCTTTACAGTTGTGTCTGCTTGGCACCACTGAGAACACTGCTTTACAATTTTGCCCTCCAAGGAGTCTCCGGAACCCCAGAAGGCACCAGGCATTTAAGGGTATTTCTGTGCAGTACATGACCTCTGAGTCTGGAAGCCTGTCCCCCTTCTCCTCACTTTGATGACTGAGAGTTCAACAACCTCTCATTCCAGTAGAATTGTCGTGTTTCAGTTCTGTAAAAGAAACTTGCAAATTCTTGTCACGCATAAATAAAGCAAGAGAATCCACCAAGCCCTTGCGTGTTTCTACCAGGCTTCTGGCACCGCAGTGTGTGTGGAGCACCTTCCTCCACTCTTGGTGTCTCCTTGCCCAGTTCTGTACCACAGGACTCACACAAGCTCTGCCCGATGTCAGCTGCAGTTTTGGTTTCCACCAAGACTGGGGGTGAGGCAGAGAGAAGGGCAGAAGGAAAATAAAGGAACCCTTTCCTCTTTTGAGGGTATGAGGGCCAGTCCATCGCTCACTGACCTAGAGTCCCACTCTGGTGGAGGCCACTGTGCAGGCAGGAGGCTCTCCCTGAGGTACCTTGCCACAAAACCCTCCCACTCTATGACCCCTGCAAGGCTCAGCAAGGAGTATCATCACGTGTGGAACGCATCAGGTTCAGCAGTGTCAGCTCTTAAAGCACAAACTATAAAGGAGATGATCTCTTCACAGAAAAGAGGAAAATGAGGATCCATGGTGCCAGTAATTTGCCTCCGATGACTTCAGCTCCCAGTGGTGGCAGAACCAGCACCTGATAAAGATCCTCCCAGTCCTAAATCAAGGCCCTGGGCAGTACCCATGATGCCACCCTGTAATTACGTGTCCACAGAGAATGGTCATGTATGAAGGGGGGTGTCCTGTTGGGAATGGGGGGAGATGCAGAGCAGATATTAGAAGGAATTTCTTCTGTGATGAGGGCTGGGTCCCCCACTCCCTGTCTTCCACATTCCAGACAGAGGCCTTAGCTCTTCTCTGTAATCAGCTCAGGCTCAGGGCTGCAGTGCCAGAGGCAGTGATTCCGCTCCAAACTGTTCATGGCCTGACTCCCTTCAAGTTTCCCTTGCTGAGTAAATTAACATGAGCAGGAGTGTAGAAAGAACTTGTCCTACCTCACAAATTACATGTTAAGAAGCCAACTATTTGAGGACTAAAGGACAAGGTCCATAAATGTGCCTCCACCTATAACTTCTGCCTGGGTTGACTATGTTGGTAGGATCATGTCCTGTGCCAGGCACTGTGTTGGTCTCTCTGTGGACTGCTGAGAGCTCACATGGGTATCAGCCTCCTTGTGGTATGAGGAAAAAAAATAGAAGGGAAAGTATAGGTACCTTGTGCAAAATCACAGAACCAAAATTCAAATCCAGGTCTAAATTCTAAGTCCATGATGTATAAAAAACATTTACAATGACATTTTGGTCAAATTCAGAGCCCTCTATTTTATTTGGTACCAGGGATCGAACTCAGGAGGACCCTGCACTTGTGAGGCAGGCGGCAGAACCACTGAGCTAAATCCCCTGCCTGAAGCCCTCTTTCTAATTTTCTAATACCCAAAGTTTTCCTTGGGAGAGATTGTTTTGTCACTGTCAGCTGTGAGGGTTCCTGTAAGGGCAGAACTGTTCTGCAGCCATCCATGCCAGCTCTTCCTGCACTCTTCTGCCAAGGCAGGAGCTGAATCACTTAATTAGTCCTTGCTTGAAATCCACTTTGTCTGCAAATATAACAGCTACCCCTACTTTTCTGGGTTCTGCCAGTCTGTTTCTGTTGGCTGGTGAATTGAGATCATTAACGATGGTTATAGCTGATATGTATTGTCTTATCTCTGTCATTTTATTTTTATGCCTTTAGCTTCCTTCTGTCCTCTTTAATTTCTTGTCTTGCCTAGTGGATTCATTCTGTTGGGATTCATGGAATTGTATTCCTTGTTATCTCTTTGTAGATTATCCTTCAGAGCACTTTGGAGTGCTGGTTTGGTGCTCATGAATTTCTCCAAGAGTTCTCTGTCATGGAAGTATTTGAATTTTCCATCAATTTTGAAAGATAGTTTTGTGGGGTACATCATTCTGGGTTGGAGGATGTTTTCCTTTAGGTCTTGAAATACTTCATTCCAAGCTTTCCTTGACTTGAGTGTCTGTGTTGAGAAGTCTGCTGTGATTTTGAGGGGCTTTCCTTTATAGGTGGTTTGTTTGTTTTCTCTAACAGCTTTTAATATTCTGTTCTTGAGTTAAATTTCTGGAATCTTGACTATTACATTCCTTGGGGAAGATTTTTTTTTTTTTTTTTTAAATCATGGCTAATTGGAGTTCTCTATGCCTCACTTATCTGTATGTCAAATTCTTTTTTCCTATTTGGAATGCTTCCTGCCATTACTTCTGTGAACATGTTTTTTGTTATTTATGCTATCACCTGCTTTGTCATTGACTGATCAATCTTACGTTATTCTTCTTTGCATCATTTAGCAGCTGCTGGATTGATTTCTCATGGTCCCTTGGTCTTTTTAAGAAATCTTTCTTTTCCTGATTGCTAACCACAATCCTGTCTTCTATATCTGGTACTCTGTCCTTGCATTGGCTCATTCTGCTACATATACTTTCAATGGCATTTTTAAAATCTGGATATCTATTTGAATCTGTTGTATGGATTCCATTTTTCTCCTACACTGGGTGTTCATGGTTTCCATCATTTTCTTGAGCGTCTCTCTTTTTAAAAAAAAAAAAAATCTGTATATCCTCTAGAGTCACTAAGTATATTTTTCATTCTGGTCACTATCTCTGTAGTTAGCTGAGAAATTATTTCTGCTTTTTCTACAGCTTCATTCATCTTGTGTGTTACTTCCGTTGTTACCATTTCAGAGAGTCTAGTTGGATGGCTTTCAGATTGTTCCACCTCACTGCCTCCTGCATTTGTGAGCTGAAAGTTTGTAGGGAGTGTGGGGGAGGTTTGCACCTTGTTCAAGTGTCTTCTCATTTTCTTTTTTCAGTTTAATTCCTGGGTTGATGCTTATAGTTTGCTTATGGAGAGTAACTTTATTGCCAATATTCAGAACCCTTAGGAAATGACTACTCCTCAGAGGTGTCTTCCAGGTGTAGCTGGCTTTGAGTTTTGAACCTATTGCAAAATCCTTAGGCAATCTCAGTCTCGGTATATCAGGAGGAACAATGGATTAGCCCAGTTATGTCTTGGCTAAAGTAGTACAATCAGCAGTAACTACAGCATCAAACACAGCCTAGAAAATGATAAACTGTGGTAACTTTTTTTCTTTTGGGTTTTTTGAGACAGGCTCTCACTATGTAGTCTGAGACTGACCTGGAACTCACTATGTAGCCCATGCTGGTCTCAAACTCACAGTAATCCTCCTGCCTTAGCCTCCCAAGTACTGGGATTACAGGCGTGAGCCACCGCACCCAGCTAAACTGTGATAACTATTTATTTGTCATCTTTAGCCATATGAGCTAGTATTGTAGTTATATGACAAAATCTAAAACAAATCAGAAAATTATGCAATAAATAAGCCCTCAATATGACAATTTTACTCTAAGGAGAAAAGATTTAAAAGAGGTTTTGAAGGAAAATAGAAAAATAGAAGAGTTTAGAAGCAAAGCTGGAGGACAAAAGAGGGTCATACAAACTTTGGGAAACTGGTGAAGATGGGGGAAAGAGAAGGGAAAACAAAAACAATAGACCACAAGAAAACACTGAGACCGTGTTCACACTCATGTAAAAACAAGAGCAGGCAATCAAGAAAAACCAGAACAGAACTAGAACAAAAGGCAGATAAGAGGAAAAAAGGAAAAAAAAAGATAAAGTCCAATTCAAGGCATCTCTGCTGTCACTGGTGGACAACAGGGATACAGAGTGCAGGTGTAAACTGTTTCATCCCAGAAAGCAAGCTGTAGATCTCCTTCAGTTCCACTGCAGTGCACACTTCTTTCTGACTATGAGGCTGGAACTGGCTCTATTGAGCCCAGAACCATACAGGTGCCTCCTGCTGATTTGAACTCCACTCTCTGACCTGCCAATGTGAGATTGGCACCCTCACCATGACACCAGGAGCCACGAGACGGAGCTGGCCCATAGCTGTTCTGAGTTCTGAGCTCAGTTGACCTATCTCCAAGAAGGCTGCTGGCCAGTCGCCCCCTCCTCAGTGAGATCTCTGAACCTGAATAACTCACCAGCCACTGTGTTCAGCTGTGTCCACTGCTTAGTTCCACAGGTGCATTTCTCCACGGAGGCCTCTGGAGCCGCCAGTAATCACCATGCACCTGCAGGTTCAAACTGCCCTTCCCACACCATGAGTCTGGACTCTGGGACAAAGCACCACCTGGTACCTTCCTTTTTTTCATTGAAGTCTCTTTCCACTCTCCCGTGGACTTCATTTTCTCACTTCAGCTCCTTCTAGGTCCCAGGAACCCACTTCCTTCCTTCTCTTCATGCCCCCATATTTCAATGTTAGGACATCAAATCTCAGAGAGGCTCTTTCTCTGCTGCTCACCACTCTTCCATCTTCCCAGAAGTTCTTGGGGCTGAATTACAAGTCAGAACAGGACAAACAAGGATTTTCAGAGTCAGCTCAGAAACATTCTTTCCAAGCACAACAGCTGTGTAAAGCCCAATTTAGATCATGCAGAGGCGAAGGTACTTCCAGCCAATGCTGCTTGTGCCAAGCAGAAAGATAGGTGAGCATGTGAATCTCTTGAGTGCCTCAATCCCACACTCCACTCCTTGCCCAGGAAGAGAATCGGGAGCCTCACTTTAGACCTGGTCCCATGTTCCAGCAAGGACCACATTGGAGCAGTGCTGGGGACCCAAGTCAGAACTTCATGGGCTGTGTGACTGCAGATGGCTCTTCTGTCTGCATCCACAAAGGGCCTCCCCACTGCAGATGCCTTGGAGATCAGCCCAGGCAAGCTCAGATCAGTGCCACTCAGGGGCCACGGTCCTGCTGGTCCCTGTTGCCAGGGGACAAGGTGTGGGAGTGTTGTCAGCTCCATGCACACAGCAAGAGGGAAGATCACAGCTGTCCTGAACCATAGCAGCTGATCACTGCTGCTCAAACTATTCACTCCTTAGTGCTCTTTATAGAAAGCCTCGCCAGCTTCTTGACGATGGCTGAGAAGCCCCGGTTTCATCAGCTCTCTCCAATGCTAACTGCTCTGCGCCATTACGCCACCCAATGTTACTTCCTTCTCATGTTCCTTGTCATGTTTGGGACCCAAAAGAGAACAGGGGCCCTGCTGCTGAGGATCTCCACCTCAGGCTTCGACCCCCAGTGTAACATGAGTGACACGAGTCTGCATAACTTGAGGCACAAGCAGAAGCAGAAGGGTCCTAAAGATCTTCTCAGAACATGGTATTTTAGTGAAGGATGGCCAGTGGGTGGCAGGAACATTTTGGGAAACAAGGGCTGATGCGTGAAAGAACTTGGGTGTTTTAAAGAGAGGGAAGGCAGATGCCAAAGATAGGTGGTATCAGATTTAAATCCGTGTGCAATTAGACTGATAGAACTAAGGACACCAAGGGATGGTGAGCTGAAAGTGACATAATAAGTCTGTGTTAAGCAGAAGCAACCCTAGGTTCCCCTTGCATGAGATGGGAGCAAGGGTGAATAGGGATGTTATAGGATTGGAGGTCTTGTACAAATTCTTGATGTCCTAAGCCAGCGATGGAGAACTTTTTAGAACTTTCAATGATAAATAGCCCATTGCAGCACTTGGGCCATAGGTTTGCCACCACTGTCCTAGCCAAAGAATTGAGCACAACACCCAAAAGCAGCAGTAAAAGATTTGGAAGAAAAACAGTACAGTCCACAGGGTGGAAGTGGGCCAGTGAGAAAAGCTCACAGCATTAGAGGGCTTGGTACTGAGGACTTTAAACCTGAGGGTTTGGGGTGGGATTGAGCATTTAGTTTGAGCTATGACTCCTGCCAATGAGCAGCCTGGCTGGGTCCCTTCATTGGGGAGTTTTTAATCCTTTATGGCTCTTGAGGGAATTGGCATGGCTTCCAAAGCCCACGGAGGGTCAAATCAACTGAGTTAATGGCATGCCTATCAGAGCAGGGGTTGACCAAGCACTGCAGATCACCAGGTATATGCCCAGACTGCTTGCACAGAAGCCAAGTTATCTGGTTACACTTTCCCATTGCATTTGACCTGAGGATCCCAGTCCTACTGTTCGTTAGGTGACTGTTTAACTCAGTAGGGAGATCTAGACCCAAAAGGCATCCAAAGTGGGCCTGCCCTTCTTTCCAGAGCTTTGTACTTGGCTGTGCCTCAGAGGTAGCCCAGAAAGTAGGTTCCAAGGCAGGCAGGGGCCTCCTTTCTGTTTCCAGACATTTCCTTAGCCATCTCCTGCATCAACTTTCCCAAAACACCTAATCCCCAAAATCTTTATGGGATACTGAGAGCTTCTTCTGAAGCTGCCTCAATCTGAGAGCAGTCTTTATTCCTACCTACAGATTATGGAGTCTGTGTGACTCTTATGTAGGATTTAATGACCTACAGTGGAGCCTGGGGAATTGGAAGTGGCTAGAGGATGGAAAGGCTGAGCCAGCACTTTGAGGGTTGAGTTAGAAGAGGCATAGTTGGGGTCTTCACTGGTTGATTATGCCTGAATTGTCTCCTGGCCAAGAGTGACAGCCAGGAAAGCCACCCCCAAGTATGATTTTAAGAGAGGAACTGATTGGCCCTTATTCCCTTAATTGGGATGCCTGATCTACAGCTTGTCCAACATTTGACTGGTGGATATACTATCAGTGTTGTTCTTCCAAAGCCATGCAGACCTCCCTGTGCTTTATTTAGTGCATCAAGACCTCTGTGTTTATGGCAGTAGAGATGGGGATAGGCCCTCAGCAAGCTTGAGGGAGAGGCTGTGGAGAGTGTAGTCCTGTAGCTCTTGTTCTTATCTCTGTAGCAATTCCTATGCCAAGACAGGAACTAGAGTAATCACTGTTTTTTGGTCAAATGAAGGCAGAAAAGGGAGGGAAAGACTAGTTGTTGGGAACAATTTGTGTATCAGGGGCTAGAAAAGCTATGGTACAAATACCTGTCCAGTTGGAAGGAAGGCACAGGACTTGATTCCTGCAAAGAACATACTCAGGGCAGTAAGACAAGTAGTGAGATCAAGACAGAAAAGTTTATGTGTATCAGTTATGAAAAGTGCTGGGGGCCCTCATAAGAAATATCAAATGGCAAATGCCATTCCTGTTAAAAGAGGAAAGTTGTGGTTGGTATATGCCTTGGGTCTTCTTTTCTTCAAAGTACTGTATCTGTGAGTAAAGGAAAAAACAAGTGTCTGTGACTGACTGATAAAGTGATGTATTGGCAATGAGCAATTGGAGTATAACTAGCAGTGGTTATCCAGGGGTTGAGATGAGGGACTTAAGAAAGTGATGGTCTTTCTGGATATCAGAGGCCAGAATTTTTGTCGTGTGCAGCAGGTCTATTGAAGGCAGACTGAGACTGGTTTAGAGGGACCAGGGTTGGAGAATTCAACCTCTAGACTTGCAGTCTAAGATACAAGTAAAGTTACAGGGAGTAACAATGACCATAGGTTGACAGTATTGAGGGTAATCTTTGGCCTGCATGCACACTGGAGCTCCAGTGACAAAGAAGTCTGAAAATACTGGCCCTGAAACAGTTGTCATGAAAAAGTGGTTAGAAGCAGTAATGGTTGAAAGGTCAGGGTTACATCAATAAAGTGAGTGTAAGGATGCTGTATGAATTGTCCAATCAAGAGTCCAGTAAAGAGACAGAGGTGGGCACAGCCAGCAGTCTTATGCTATGGACTGATTAGTAGACTTTAAGAGTGTAAATCCTTTTGAGTAGATGGAGGTGAAGAAATGGTTTGGGACGGATAGCAGGTTGAAGACTAATAATCACAGGTAACAAAGTATATCAAGGTAAGCAGCAAAGAGACTTTTAATAAACCGTGTTCCAATTTTGAAGGAGCAAGGATATTATGTGAGGCACCAAAGACTGAGTCAGAGCACGCAGGAAAATAACCAAGTGAGAATGCAGAGCAGAAACCCAATGTAGATCAAGTGTCCATTTATGCTGGGATGACTCGACGGTCATAGCTTAAGGAAAGTCCAAGTATAGTTTGGTAAGTCTCCCTGTAATAGTAAACCCCAAACAAAGCTTTGAATAGGCCAGAATCTAAGAGGATGTCTAAACTACAAACCATTGAAGTAGTTAAAATTACATTAAAGAATTTTAGAAACATGATCATTATTTGTACTTATTAGAGGATTAGAGATGAACAAGGCATTGCTTCATGACAACTCTAATGAACATGCATAGTGTGACTCCGTTGTGAGGACACATTACAGAAACGCACACTGAAGGCTTCTGAAAGTAGTAAGCCCAAGGCCTTAAGTTGTTTCAAATTAAAAATTTTGAGTAAAATTTTATTTCACCAGTTTAATTTTTTTTTCCCTTAAAGATGTGGGGAGTTTTCCCACAAGGTCTGCTGTATTGAAGAATCTTCAGCTTCCAGTTTGTCCTCATTAATATGAAAATAAAATGCTTACATGAGAGAGACCATATCTATGTTGGGCTGAGGGCAGGCATCTCAGAGCACCTAGACCACTTGACTGGCTTACTGTGCTGGATTCACCATGCTGGCAGCTGGAGATGTCACTGGCTGAGGGACTGCTGAAGAGCTTCATACATTTTTCGATCCTTGGGGGAGGGGAGAAGGTAGAACACAGAGCTAAGCGAGGAGGGCTATGTACAGAATGTTGGCCCACAAGTTCATATGCTGAAGTCTTAACCCCAGGACATTAAAATGTGGTTGCATTTGCAGTTAAGGCATTTAAGGAGTTGCCTAAGTTAGGAAAGGTCAGGTGGTTGCGTCCTCACCCTAAAAATCAGTCTTCAATGAGAAGATGCAGTTAGGATACAGATATGCAAAGAGGAAAGACCATGTGAGGACACAAAGAAAAGGCCCTCTATGAGAAAAGAGGCCTCAGAAAAACCAATTCTG
The DNA here is from genome assembly GCF_012274545.1 of Fukomys damarensis. NCBI lineage: Eukaryota > Metazoa > Chordata > Mammalia > Rodentia > Bathyergidae > Fukomys > Fukomys damarensis. The sequence goes on along the minus strand of NW_022900923.1, from coordinate 851,778 downwards.
ATATCTTGTTCCGGGGCATCAGGTTTTCAGAGCAGTGAAGAAATAAAATTGCTGTTAGGTCCCCAGTCCTTAGTACTTTGTTATGGCGCCCTGGCTGAGGAATCCATCGCTGTCAGGTTGGGGAGGCTTCCATCCAGATTTTGGAGGAGCTGTGCCCAAGAGGGCAAAGAGCAAAGCTGTGAGAGTTAAGGCTCAAATTGTAGTGGAGACCGCTGGAAGTTGAAGAAGCCAGCACCATGGAAGGTCTACTAAGGAGGGCCAAAGGCAGTAAGGGGAGACAGCCCAATATTAGCATATGTACTGCCGAAGCAAGCAAGAGGCAGCCCAAAAGAAAGGCCATTGGGCTGTCAGTTAGTGCTGCAGCAGCAGGTTGCCCAAGCTACATGTCTCACAACTTGCTGGAAGAGAGACAGAGTATTTAACATTTGCCCTGCGGGGTTTTGGTATTGCGTTGGTCCCATTCCTTCCTTGTGGTATGGGAATGTTTATACTGTTCCATATTATTGAAGTGTTTAATTTTCTTTTAATTTTTACAGGGAGTCACTGAAAGTTTGCCTTGCATTTCAGAGGAGTCTTTGAACCTGAACTTTTTGGTGAGTCTTTTTGGTACTGGGGATCGATCTTGGGACTTTGCGCTTGAGTGGCAGTTAACAGAACCACTGAGCTAAATATCCCTGGCCAGGATTTCTGTTAGAACTTGTTGAACACAGACCGAAACTTCTAAAACATGAGCCAAAATAAACATCTTTTAAATTGCAGGTGTCAAGTATTTTGCCCCAGTGATAAGGAAAGTAACAAAAACAGTAAGAAAACTGTTAGAGGTATTTAAAGAGAGGGTAAAGAAAGTTTGATACTAGCCGGGCGTGGTGGCGCACACCTATAATCCCAGCACTCTGGAGGCTGAGGCAGGAGGATTGCTGTGAGTTCGAGGCCAGCTTAGGCTACATCGTGAGTTCTAGGTCAGTCTCAACTACATAGTGAGACCCTGTCTCAAAAAAACAAAAAATCTGAATATAAAAAAACCTCACAAAAAACAAGCCAATTGTGCTACATTTTTCTTTTGAACAGATAAAATTTTTGTAAGGTTCAAAAATATATAAAAATGTATAAAGGGGAAAAAAACTCTTTTTCACATGTTGCTCTCCTTCACATGACCAATGTGTCCTTCTAGATTTTCCTTCTGCTTATATAAAACTACTATAATTATTTTTTACATAGATGGTAGAATATCATAGACATATTTCCTAACCTTTTATATAACAACATACTTGGGAGAGGACCTTCAGTTTGTAGTACAGTTACATCATAATTTACTATATAAATATTTGGAGTGTCAGTCTTAGGTGTTCTTTTATACAATATTCCAGTGAATTTTTAACTTCCCATGGATGTGTATAGTTCTGCTAAGTTCATAATAAGTTGGTGATTCTCAGCTTTTGGTGCAATTGCAATTTTGGCAGATATGTCAAATTGCCATTAAAAATGGCTGGACTGATGGACACCCACCCTCCACCAGATGTGTGTGAATGTGCCTATCTGTTCCTACCCTGGTAAAATGTTTTATAAGTCCCTTAGTCTATTTTTGGTATAGCAGCCCTGACAGAGACAGAGAGAAAGAGTAATTATTATATTTAAAATACAAAACCAATCCTGGAAGAATTAAACTTATAACTTTTCACACACCTTTCAAACAGTTTCAAAGTGTCCATAAGACAGTTATTAAAAGAATACTAAGGGCCGGGGATTTAGCTCAGGGGTTCGGTGGCCAGCCTTGCAAGCGCAAGGACCCGAGTTCAATCCCTGGTACCAAAAAAAAAGAATACTGAATTAACTAACCCTGACACAGGATAACAGGCCTTATATTTCTCAAAGCCACTGCTAAATGACACCAAAATGATGTAAGCATATTTCCTTGAGAACCAGATGAAAGAAATTCTACTTTTATACGTAACTGTCTTCTAACAAAATGTTTTTATAGAAATATTAGATGGCTCCCTCCTTACTTAAAAAAAATTCTTACTACATTGGGTCTTCTAAAACTTTTAAATTATGTATTTTTTAAATGTTGAATTTTTTGAGGCACTGCACTCCCATGATTCATGGTTTAGCAAGTCGAGGCTGTCCTCCCTCTTCCTCCCATGAGCAGTCATATTGTGGCTTCCAGAAGGCCCTTGAAGACTCACTGATTTGCCAAACCAGGAAAAAGTCCCTGAACCTTTAAATTACTCCGTATTTTTAAAAAGATTAAATTATAGTAAAAATCAGTCTTGTCATTTATTTGGTTCATAGTATTGATTCAAAATTCATACTATGCCTTTTCCCAAAGATAAGTAGTACTTTCTTATTCATTAAGGCAGTTTCCAGATAGTCAAAGCAATGTAACAGAACCAGTTATCACATCACTAGGATACACATGTAGCCTTTCAAGGGTCTTTTGTTTTCCAAACTAATCTGCAGATTCAATGCAATCCCTTTCAAAATCATAGGAGGGCCCTGCACCCCTCACCAACATACACAGGGGACTGAACCTCAGGGCCTATATACTGAGCTTTATCCTGAGCCCTTTTTATTTTTTCTTAACACAGGGTCACACTAGGTGCTAAGTTACCCAACTTGACACTGCACAGCGTTGGGATTATAGGCAAAAGGGACCACTCCTGGATCCCAGAAGGCTTTTAAAAATAGAAACCAGTAAATGTTCTACAGAGGTACAAAGAGCTTAACAGACCAGGGTTGGGGGGCAAATTAGGAGCACTTACACTACCTAATACCCAAACTTACTACACATCTGGAATAATCAAGACACTGGATACAAGATGTAGTGATATAAAGATATTTATAAAGGTCAAAGAAAAGAATAAAGAATATAGAAACAGAACCACGCATATATGACCAATGCACAAAAAGAATATGGTAGTTCAGATGTTGCTTCAATAAACACCAGGAGAGCTACATGGATAAAGGTTAACTATGACCTAGCCTATATCACTAATATAAAAATTACAGCTGCCCTTTTTCTTTCTCCAAATCTTCATCTGCAGATTCAACCAAATGCAGATCAAGAATATTCTGGAGAAAAACTTTCTGTTCTCCAAAAGATGCCTTTAAAATATATTATGACACATCACATATTTGGAGAAAATATGCTCATATGTACTACCAATAAAAATTTCAATCCAAGTTTAATTATAAAACTTTACTATAACCCAATTATGAAGAAATAGTTCAAATTTTTTATAAAGAGCAAATGATGACAGGCCAGGGATTTAGCTCAGTGGTGCTTTGCCTGCCTTGCAAGCGCAAGTTCCTGAGTTCAATCCCTGGTACCAGGGGAGGGAAAAAAGAGCAAATGATGATGAAAAAGAAGATATATGGGTGGGGGATTTAGCTCAGTGGTCCCGGTGCCTGACTCGCAAGCACAAGGGCCCGAGTTCGATCTCTAGTACCAAAAAAAAAAAAAAAAAAAA
>NW_022900923.1:840106-848154 GCF_012274545.1 Fukomys damarensis | reverse complement strand
AAACAAAAAAAAAAAAAAAAAAGATACAAAAGATATACATACAACCAATAAACAGAAATATGCTCCACATATTTAGTCATCAGAAAAATGCATATTTAAACTAAGAGATATACTAAATACTATTTCACATCCAGGAAAATGTAACTAAAGGCAACGAATATATGCAAGTTTTGCTGACAAAGTAGAGCAGCAGGAGTTCTGCTAAGATACAAGTGGACCAGCCCCTTTGGAAGCAGGTTACAGGATTCCCATAGACTGAATATACATGTACTATACAACCCAGCAATTACTCAACCTTGATACTTACTTGGGAGCAATTAAAATATATGTTTATACAAATATGTGCCCATGTGTGTGAGATAGGTCCTGGTAGGTCTATTCATAAAACTCTAGAAACAGTCCAATTGTCCACCACTGGTGACAGGAAAAGAAACCCACAGTATACACAGACAACATTGTATTGCTTAGGAAGACAAAACTACTAAACAGGCCACAGAGAACAAGCTCAGGGACACTATCTGAGCAAAGGAAGCCAGATACAAACCAGTACACCAGATGCTCTACAGCAAGCTAAATTAAAAGTACAACCATGGAAATCAGATTTATGGTTACATGAAGAAGGATTTGGTAAGAAGACACTATGAAGGACACACAATTCTGCAGAGATGGAAACATTCTGCACCTTGAATGCAGTGCTGGTGACCCTGGTCACAGCTCAAGGAATGGTACACGTAAGATTGGGCACTGTCATACATAAGCTCAACTTCAATGTGAAAAGTAAGCTCAGGATGAGAGGGGAAAACGTGGAGCTACACCAATGTCCTAAGATTTTTAAAAACCCGAAATTCAGGGAGGGGTTAGAAATAATTCCAGTGAAAAAGAAAGTTTCAAACAGTATTTCTCTGGGACGACACTTTAGTTTTTTGTTTGTTTGTTTGTTTTCCCCCATACTGGGGATAGAACTCAGGACCTTGCGCTTATGAGGCAGGCACAGTGCCACTGAACTAAATACCGGCCCTGGGAGGACACTTTAGCACCAGACCCTTTTTGATTAATGACAAGGGAAACAAATTTAACTCCAAGACTTTCTGATTTCAATTAGTGAGACTACATATTGTTCACAGATGTACGCTGAAATGCCCGAGAGGGGAAGGGAGACTGATGTTTCTCCAATGGTGCTGAAAGAGCTCCGGGGGGGGGGGGGACTCACTGTGACTCTGCAGCAGCAAGAAAGGCCAAGGGCCCACAGACAGCTCACTCGCCCTGGTCCCTGGCTAGCTATTTACTTAGGTCAAAGTGACAGGATGGTCAACTCTCAGAACACATGGACACTGAGTGCTGGAAATAGCACTCATTCCACCCAACAGTTGTGGACTCCGGCTCAGAGTTTTCAATCCAGAGTCACGAAAACTGCTGAACCTGAGGTAATAAATGGCCCACAATTTAAGGGACATCTTACTATATTGTCAGTGAACACGTTCTCAGGCTAAGACATATTCTGGAAATAGTACAATCTCAAGTGATGAAACTTATCACAATAATATCGAATTCAGGCATTTCTCAGGACTGGGTGTTCCCTGCTGCCTGTCTTCAGGAGCGCCACAAATAACCTAATTCCAATTAACAGCAACCCCTTTAAACCCACCACAAATACAACTCCTGAGTAGAGTTAAGAAACAGGTAAAACCTGGCATTTTGGGTAAGAAGTCAGACTGACTGTTCATTCTTTTCCTACCTTAACATGAAAATATTTTTACTTCCCTGAAATGTAAGTATGTACTTTACAGCTTAGTCTGGGTATACTTCAGCTCCAAGAAGATAAAAAGACACAGTAACTCAAATAATACTTCAACGAAAACTGATTAAAAATTATGAGACTGGAGGGGACGGGGATTTAGCTCAGCAGTTTGGTGGCCTGTCTTGCAAGCGCAAGGACCTGAGTTCAATCCCCGGTAAAAAAAAAAAAAAAAAAAAAAAAAAAAAAAAAAAATTATGAGACTGGAAATTCACTGTTGTCCTCTCTCATTAAGTTCTGGTTTGAGAAGCTAGTAAGAATTGTTTTCCAGTCAAAATAAAAATCTGCCAAGAACACATTCATAAAGGTCACCACCATTTTGCTTTGTTCCAGGTCAAAAGGAAACATGAAATTTTGGAAAGTGGAAATGGTATATAGAAGGCATGACCAATAACATAATTTCACAATTCATGAGTTCCTACCTAATGGTATCACTTCAATGCCTTTTCTTCTAGAAATAGGAGTTTTTCTTACCTTTACTGATATAGATGGTTTCACTTTCTTAAAAGCTTCTTCAAAGTGTGCATGACTAATCTTGAGCTCACCTGCAGAGCAAATTCACATATATCACAGTAGGTTCTATTAACTGAGTTATATGTTAGTTTTTCTTGGAAAACATCAAGGCTTCCAGAGAACACGGAGATCAGGGACAGGACTGGCTCTTCTTCATCATAATAATGAAACTGGTTAATATTTTGCTTATAATACAGTACCAATCAAAGGTACTTTATCATTCCTAAGTAGGTAATACTTTGGTTGATCCTCTCTGTACTATTTAATTCAAGAATGATATTTATGAAAAAGAACCAGAGTTGTTAGTACAATTCAAATAAATTTAACTGAGAATACAACAGTTTTCCATAGTACATATTTAAGAGCACATTAAGATTCACAGTATTTAGATTTTAGGGAGTTATAATACCGTGATTTGTTTTATACAAACATAAAATATCACAATACTGTATTAGGGATTATAATTCTTTAGTAAGAGAAAGTTGCTAACTTAAACATGGTTTAGAGGATGTTCATATGGTAACTAATGTGATGAGAACTTTAACTTAACTTAAACTTTTCACACAGACATTACCACAGTAAATTTGTCTAAATATAAAGTGTGTTGCTGAATGTTTCAAATAAAAATTGGATGGCATTACTGACTTTGGTTTTATTTAGCATAAAGAACAGATAGCTAGAAATGAAAACTACAACAAAGCAAGGACATCCTCCAAACACAATTATTAGTGGCAGCACCAATACATGCACAGGGCCTGTTAATTTTTCAAAGCTAAATATATGAAGAGAATGACAAAATTTAGCCCTCAGGTAGTATACCTGATTTTTAAATTTTTCAAAAAATTATAATTTTGCTTATTTATATCTTTCCTGACTCTAGAACTCATTTCATATACAGCAAAAGATGCTGAGATAACTGAATCACAAAACTAACCAACAAAAAACACAGGAAAAAATGAATACATGTATGTGTACAAATGTAAGCATATGCTGATGTAAGTGTAAACAAAACTGAACTCTAAGATTCTTGGCAGCCCAAGCCAAAAAGGGAAAACTGATACAGACACAAAATAGGATTTCCTTTAGAAATCTGTTGAATGAAAAACCAACAGACTGAAGTCCACAGCAATGCACAGGTGTAGAGCACAGTGGTCTTTAGAAAGATAAGAACTGTGCAGCTCTGCCAACAACTATAACCTGTAACAGGAGGGACAACCATCACAGGGTCCCAGCAGAGGGGAGGGGCTTTAGCACATGATGTAGCAGGAATGCAGGCACAAGTGAGCCTGTGTCCCCCACAAGCACCCAAAAAAGACACTGCCAAATACGAAGTGTGGTGCAAAGCTGTTGCAATGGCCCCAATCATCACACAGTCGAAAACACAGCTTGGAGTTTTCTTGCTTATTTCATTTTACAGTGCCGGAAACTGAGCCCAGGCCCATCACAAGCACTCCACCAGAGTGCTCAGGGTAAACACTGAGAAACACCCCCATCAATTTTCTATTGTGAAGGGAAAAGTCTCAATATATGGAAAGTTTTTGCGACATTCACTTCTCTTGTGTCACGTACTTCTAATCTCTCCAATTTAGGTTGTATTTTAATAGACAAGTAAATATCACCTTATAAAAGAGGGTTTTTAGACTGGTAAGCAGACCAAACTCATGAACTGTCTCTACCTGATCACTTCTAGATGATGATGAGATACAATGCTGTTTATTAGGGAAGTGCTGAATAGGTTTGCTATTCCTATAATTGAGAGGTTTTACCATACCACAGAGCAGTTTCTAAGGGTGGGGAAAATGGCACCTTCCTTATCACTGAAAAAGGATGCCAAAAAACATTCCCAGGGGCAACAGTGGTTTTAAGTATTCAGGTGAGATTCTGGAAAGAATTATACCTTTTCCATTTCCACACTTTTCTCTTGCCATTTCCTGTCTTAGGGCACACAGAGAAGCTTCTCGTACCAAAGCAGAGAGGTCTGCACCCCTGTAATAAAAGAAGTGTTATTATTAGATAACTGCAAAGGCCAGAAAGAAACCAGGCAGCAATTTTCTACTGTCCATGTGACACAATCAGGAAAAAGACCCACCAACAGGTGGGGAAACTTGATAAGGATACACACTGAAAAGAAGCTAGTTTTTTTTTTTTCTTTTTGTCTTTTCTATTTTATTATAGTTTATAGGCTCGACTTAGAAGAGGACCTTGGGGTACTTCCTATAGTTGAGTGGCTGTGAGGAGGTGGGCCCTGTCAGGGAGGCAGGTATGACCTGGAAAGGCACTTCTATCTCCAGATTCTCTGCTCTTGCTCCGCTTCCCGGCTGCCATGATGAGTGACTTTTCTCTGCCCAGGCCCTTCTGTTTGAGCTGGCTAAATATAGACTGGAACTTCTGAACTATGAGCCAAAATAAATCTTTCTTTCTTTAAGTTGTGAGTGTCTTGATACTGTGTCCCCGCAATGAGCAAAGTGACTAAGACACTCTTCTTTTTTTTCTTTGCAGTACTGGGGATTTAACCCTGGCCCATCACACTAAGTTATATCCACTGCCATCTTGCTATGTGTTTAAACTTACAATCTCTCTGCCTCAGCCTCCCAGAGTAGAAGGATCATATGCATGCACCACCAGCACTCAAGCTTTTAGGTTTCACTTAAAATGCTTCTAACCTTTAGATGTAAGGGATTTACAGAAGAAGCAGTGCAATAAAAAAACGAACATTTTCTTCCTCAGAGCTAAAGCAACTAAGGTTAATATAAAACATACAATGAGTAGAAATTCACACATTATTTCTTGCAATGCTTCACAAATAAAAGTTAAAGAGCTGAGTAACACATTCACATGTATATAATTATACAGTACATTGTCAACTGTGGCTGCAAGTTGAATAGCAGAAAATAAAAGCCCAGGGCTTCATGCATTGTGTTCAAGCTGAAGCTGAGTGGAGAAGTCCTGTTTCTGAGATTATTCCATGTGACAGCATGGAGACTCAGCATGGCCCTATGAGGAGGTCATGTCCAGTCACAGAACATGTTTATGACATAATGAACCCATACATCATATAAAATAATGATGCACAGAGCTTCACTAACCAAATCGTCTGCTTCTATTGGTTGAGAGGGCTGTAATACTTCAGAAAAAATATGCTACATAACTTTGTTCAATTTGCGGCCCACAGGCTGTACATGACTGTGTTATTCATTAATTATACATCTATGTACCCTTCCACTTGATGTGGCCCAGGCAAGCCATGAGTAACCAGTCAAGGGCTACAGGGTAGACACAGCCTGAAAATCTAACATCTATAGAATAAAAACAGGGAGCTGAATGCTGTGATAGTACCGTGTCTCTCAAAGGGTGATGACAGTGGCACTAAAAGCCAAAATGTGCATCATGAACTTTAACCTTCAGCCCTAGAGCTGCATACATGGATACCCTACTGGGAAAATCCACAAGACATGCCCAGGTTAAGTTCTACACAATGTCTGTAACTCCCTGGGAATCTTGTGATATATGAGCACCAAAAGCTCTAAATTACTCTTGAATCTTTTTCTTCCAAAGTAGTCCGATCATTTGACACATAGAATGACCACCATAGGGACAGAGGACAAACTCTTGGGCCCTTAACTTGCTCATCAAGGCATAATTTGTGTTTTCTTCTGAGGCAGCCAGGAACTTAAAAGTCTCCTGTCATTGCTGTAAATCTAGTCACCTTCCATTCCCTCAAAGCCTCCACAAAGCCAAGAGTGCTACAAGCAGAAATAAGCACCTTGGTGAGACTGAACTGTTTCTTGGAGGTATCCTGCAAAACCAAGACTGAGATGATGATCAGCCAGACATCACCTAATCATCATTTGCTAATCTGCAAAGCTGGTCTTGTTCTTTCATTAAGAGCCAGACTTATCCTTTCCATAATAACTTTGCCTAAAGCTCAAGTCACCTGCATGCTTTCACTTGTTTTCTAACTCTGCTCAATAAAACTACCTATGACTTATACTGACAGGTCCTGAAATTCTTTTCCTACATCAATGAGTTAAGAACCTACTCTGGACCACTGTGTCTCCCGAGGTTCCCAGTTCCTCTTTGGTGAGAGCTCCTTTTGGACTTTTATCTGGTGGCAATATGAAGGACATAGGTTAGATTCCCAATTAAGGATCTGTTCCAGGGAAGAGAAGGATGGTTCCATGCACCCCTCACCAGCCAACACACAATGACCATTTCCACCATCCCAGTTCCCAAAACTGGAAATGTTAAAAAACACTTTAAGATATACAGGGAAAAAATCCAATGACTACAACCATCACAAACCAATGAAATCCAATGACTACAACCATCACAAACCAGTGATGTGGCAGAAACATCACATTTCCTGCTCGCACTGTTACTGCAGGCTGTGTGACAGGGGCTGGGAAAATGCATTTAGAGGCCTGGAAAATGTGGCATGAAATACCTGCTCAAACATTCTCAAGGACAATTTGTGAAGGACAGAGAGGTGGTTATTAGGGAAGTTTGAGTGTCTGGGGACAACACGACAGGAGTCTCTGTTTTCCGGAATTCCATGGGAGAAGTACAGCCCAGCCAGTCTCCACATCAGCTTTGTGGGACCCCTTTGTCAGCCTCCCAACAATCTGGGGCAGATGGAGAACTATTCCCTGTAGGGTGAACTGGCTTGAGATTTAAATACTTACGAATAGCAATCACAGCGAAGATCACCAGCAATTGCTTCCAAACTTACATCTTCATCCAGGGGAGGTTTGGTGCCATTCTAAACAACAGAGAGACATGGTTATTCCTGGCACACTCAAGGTCCATGGGCATCCCAGTTATAGCAAAGTGGCCTGGCCTCTGACCTAAGGAAAGGAGCCAAGTCCTGGGCTGGTGCTGCAGAGAACCACCATTTTTGCTGAGAAGTGAGGGGAGGAAGCACACTTCGAGACTGAGAAGGCTAAAGGCAAATAGCTCAGGAAGTCTGAACAACTTGTTACAGTCAAAGCAAAAGCCAACCCTCGCTGCCAACAAAACCATCACAGCAGTCTTCCCCCAGGCTGATTAAACACAGCATACACTTGGGCAGCACTGAGTGCTGATCTGCACAGATGCTGAGTGCAGATGTGAACAGGCTGGGAAGGGAGCATTATACTGAGCCCAGCTGGCTGAGAATAAGCAGTAACCTGCTCTTCACTGAGAACCAGCCCTTCTGACCCAACAGATCTCACTGATTCACTCACTAAAACCCAACCTGACTTTGGAGTCTATTCCCCTTCAGCTTGTAAGAGATGCCAGAAATGACAACAATCAGATCAGTCTCAGATTTCTAACACACAGCACAATCCAGGCATGCAACAGTACACATCTGGTAATGTTCTTAGTGACTTACACTCCAGAGGCAAGCAACACAGTTTTAAATGACTTAAAACACCACTACAGTGATATCTCAACTGCAGTAGTTCAGAATTTAACTTTCAATTTCCCTCAGTTTACTCATATTTTGTGGAAATAAAAATGAGGAGGGGCAATGTCTTCAGTGATCACAGCAGCGCACTTTCCTCTGAGACAGAAGCCTGGCAAATATGAACAGCTACAGAAAAGATAGCAATCAGCCATCCTGAATTCCTACCTATTGTAACTGCAGGTAAGGAGAGAAACATCCCCAAAAATGTACCTCTTCCTTTACTTACTTTTGTGATAGTTTTTAAAATGGCAAGACGGTCTGCTGAGGGTGGCAAACCCACAAAGAGTGTTTTGT
>NW_022900923.1:832606-837606 GCF_012274545.1 Fukomys damarensis | reverse complement strand
GTTCCAGATCAATCTCAACTAACTAGTGAGACCCTGTCTCAACAAACAAACAAACAAACAAACAAAAAGAGAGAATTTAGGATTCAAAAGAAAAGCTGCATTTGGCATGTCTGAATTATCTTTTTCATTCTTTTTTGGTGTTCTGACACAAAGTCTCACTGTAAGAATCAGGCTGGCCTTGAAGTGTGGTGATCCTTCTGCCCCGGCCTCTCAAGTACTTGAATTACAGGCATATGCTACCACGACCAGATACTTTCAAATTCTTGAGTCTTTTTCTATGTCTCACATAGAATGCTTGAATTTGAAAACAACTGCAAATCATAATTAAAGATAGGTACAGGGGCATGGCTCCACTGTAAAATCTAAATCTGGCTTCAACTTGGCGATATGGTGAAGAGTCTGGTTCTCACTTCCTTATAAGCCTGAGAGAAACCACAAAACAAATCTACTTTTGGGGCCAGAAATGTGTGTCAGAAGTGTTTTCTGCCAACAAGAACTTTCTGAATACCCACACACACATACAATCAACAGTTTGCTTTTTTACTACAGTTTACAGAAAACTTTAAAAAGCTTTATTTCAACTCATGAACCAAAAAGGTATTGCCCCACTTTATTCTTCCTTCGCTAGGATGTACGTAAATAACGCTGTTGCAAAAACTGCAAGTTTTAGACTTGTCTATGTGATGATCTTTCTTACCTGGCCTGTTAGTGGCTGCCATGATAAAAACCTGCTGTCGTGTTTCTAGACCATCCATCTCTGTAAGTAGCTGATTCACCACCCGGACACTTGCGCTGGACTAAAAGAAAAACAAATCTATTTCCATCAGCCTTTAGCACAAAGGGGGAAAAAAAAATCTCATTTTTACCCCGTGTAAAATAATACATTTGCTAACGTTAATGAAGGCTTTTGTCAAAAGGTAACCAACAATGTCTAGGAACTGTGGTGTGGGCACTGTGGTGTGGACCTCAAGTCCCTGATACTCGGGAGGCTTGAGGTAAGCGGATCAAAGGTTCAAGGCAAACCTGGGTGACAGCAAGATCTTGTCTCCTTTTTAAAAACAGAAGTTACAGATGAGCATTTCATGAGGTCGCTCTATACACAAGCACTGTTGCCACAGGATACCATCAGCAGACATCCTGCAATCCTGTTATACACAGCCAACACAAGCAAACTAAGGCTGAGAGAGGCTTTACTACTGGACAAGAGAAGGGTTTCATAGCAAAAGAGAAGGAAACAGAAAGGAGTAAAACGCAGACACATCCTGCCCAGCCAGCAAGTGCAATGCGGTGCTCCGGACTCCACAGGAGACTTTGGAATAGGATGGGGAGCCATGGAAAAAGATATCACCACCAGAGGAGAAATGCAAAACAGATGACTGTGATGGTGTGGACTAATAGGCAAGGAGACAAAACTGCTATCATCTGAGTCCTATTTATACTCATCATTTTTTTGCAACTTTTGAAAGTTTTTGAAGATTTTTGGGGAAATAAGATACATAATAAATGTTTTGTAATTGAAGACCCCCCCCAATAATATATGTGTAACTAAATCACAAAAAGTTTCCAGGGTACTTATTAGTCACTGTCAAACGTTCCCAGAAGGTCATAAATTAATGTTATGCTCTACCATGCTTCAAATATGTACAAAACCACACTCCTGGTAAGAACTGTAGTATCTAAGAAGTGAGACTCAGTAAGGTTGGTGTAAGTGCTAGAAAATGCAGATCAGCATCTTTCCCGGACAGTAATTGTATTAGTTTTAAAGCTAGTAACTTGCCCTTACTCTGAGTGCTTGATGTCTTAAATTATATTGTCTGCTTCAAGAACTTAAACTGAACGGTGTCATAAAACCACAAGATTACAAAGCAAAGTATTCAAAACTATCACTTCCATCCCCAATTATTCATTTATGTGAGTCAGGATCACCAAAACATTAAGCAACAAAAATAATACATCAAATAGGCAAATTAGAAAACATCTCTGAGGTCTTTTTTCAAATTACTAGGTCTCTTCATTAAAAAAATCATGATGTTCTCAAAGAAGAGCTTTATAAGAAGTACCGGACTGGGAACCTACAAAAAGTTTATGGTAGGGCTGGGGATTTTAGCTCAGTGGTGCTGCTGCCTGCATCGCAAGTGCAGGGTCCCGAGTTCGATCTCCAGTACAAAAAAAGTTTATGGTATATAAAAACATCTATAGAGCTGGGTGTGGTGGTGCACGCCTGTAATTCCAGCACTCGGGAGGCTGAGGCAGGAGGATTGCTGAACATTCGAGACCAGCCTGGGCTACATAGTGAGTTCCCGGATAGTCTCAACTACATAATGAGATCCTGCTTCAAAAAACAAAACAAAAAATAATAATAATAAAAAAATAAATCTATAAACAAGCCTATGCGATGGTACACACCTCTAATTCCAACATTCTGGGAGGCTGAGGCAGGAGGACGACAAGTTTGAGCCTAGCCTGTCCAATTTAGCAAGACCTGCTTAAAAAAGGGGTGGGGGGGAAAGCCATGGGTACAATCACTTGTACTGCAAATAAATAAGTAGATTGGCTAGTTAAACTCCTAATCTGATACTTGCCTCTTTGTCTGACCTTCGAGGACATAACGCATCCACTTCATCAAAGAATATCACACATGGTGCTGAGTTCTTGGCTCGCTGAAAAACCTGCCGCACAGCTCGTTCACTCTCACCAACATACTAAACACTCAGAGAAGAAACAGAATGTAAAGTTCAACTCTGGGGTTTGGGCCAAACGGTAATAAACTAATTTTAAATCACATTTAGATGCAGAGCTCAAAATGTATTAAATTCAACCACATGCAAGTACTGATGTTAAACCACTATTAACTTGTAAAATTAGCTAATTGTGTATGGTTCAACTCAATATAATTAGCTACTGTGTAAGATAATAAGTTTTCTTATCAAATGAAAACCAGAATATAAGGTTTTCTCTAGCTCAAAAACTTCCACAGTTCTGCTGTTTAAGAATTCATCTCTTATGCCTTATAAGTTGTAAAATACCCAATAGTGATTTTCATTAATTTGACAGTATTTTAAATGTATGAAAATCAAATTCTTATTTCTAGTATTTGTCATACAGCAACAGAGGAGTCAAACTGAATCAGTCAGGCATCTTACAGGTGTTATAATGGCTTACTATGTGCTAAAATTTAAAGCAAAACAAAACACTAAGATCAGTAATGTCAGGACTAAGCACTATGACAAATTATATGTAACAACATGGTTTCAGTTTTTAGTTGGGCATAAGAAATTATTCTTGTTCAATTTCAAACTACTTGATGAAGAACAAAGTTATTTCTTTCTTTTTTTTTGTTTTTCTGGGCACCGGGGATCAAACTTGGGACTTTGCGCTTGCAAGGCAGGAGGCAGAACCACTGAGCTAAATCCCCGGCCCAGAAAAAGTGATTTCTTAATAAAATTGCTAAGGCAGAATCCAAAAATCATCATTATAATACCAACTACTCTAAGCCATCATGTAATTATTTAATGACTACATGACCATAACAATCAAAGAGAAAGCTGGGTGTGATGGTGCACACCTGTAATCCCAGCACTCAGGAGGCTGAGGTGTAAGAGATTCCCTGTAAGTTCCAGGTCAGCCAGGGCTACACACCGACTTCAAGGCCAGTCTGTATTACACAGCAAGACGCTGCCTCAAAAACCAAAAACCACCTTCATCATCAAGGCAAAGATTATAAACATCATAGATAATGGTGATTAAAGTGTTTTAATTCATGTGAATAAAACTTTCCCCCATATCTATCTCATACATTTCTTTGAACTTTTGTTCATTTTTCTTCCCTTACGTAATAGCTTTTCTAATGTGCCTCCAAACATTTCTTCCTGCATTCTAAAAGGCCCTGATAATTATTATTCTTATAAGTATGTATTTTGCTTTTTTGTTTTGTTTTTTTGGTACCAGGGATTGAACACGGGTCCTTGCGCTTGTGAGGTAGGCCACCGAACCACTGAGCTAAATCCCCGGCCCTATGTATTTTGCTTTTTCAACATTTTATACTATTATAACATTTGAATTCTTCTACTTTTGCCATTAGTACAGTCCTCAGGAGCAGAAGTCACGTCTTTTTCAAAATTTTCTCTCACAACATTCTGCACAATGTAAAAATGATATACCGATTTTCCTTAAAAATCAAACCTAGCGAAAATTATATTTGAAATGGTGAAATATAATACAGTATTTAGTTGACTGATTCATTCATTTATTTGACCAAGGTCTCTGTGTTGTTCAGGCTGGCTTGAAAGTCATGGTGGTCCTCCTGTCTCACTTCCTGAGTGTTGGTATATTACAGGACTAGGACACCATGCCCAGCTAGTACACATTTTAAAGGAAAACACAGTAAACAGTGAGTTGAGAGAGACAAAGTTTTGGGCAGAGATGGAAGAGAGAAATCAATACAATTGGAGAGAGACTGGGGATTTAGCTCAGTGGTGCCACCTGCCTCACAAGCATAAGGTCCTGAGTTCAATCCCCAGTACCCCCCCCCCAAAAGATTCTGGATACACACACACACACACACGTATGTATATATGTAGCAAACACAAAAAAATGAAATAAAACAATTAAAGGCAAGGTTAAAACCAATTTAATCTCAAACAATGTAATGATTAAAAATAAGCAAATGAGAGCCTGGGATTTAGCTCAGGGGTTCTGCTATCTGCCTTGCAACTGTAAGGTCCTAAATTTGATCCCTGGTACCAAAGGAAAAACAAAGAAAAAAAATTCTCACCTTAGCTTTTGAGAATAAATATTTCAAGATGCTGCTGTTATTGTCCTTAATTCTTTATTAGCCATTCAATTGTCAGCTGTTATGATCTGATTTTGGCAAGGCCCATTACTGAGAATATTCTCTCTAAACTCACCAAATGCAGAGCTCTACTCTCAGTTTCTCTCATGCTGCCTGCTCAAGTTGACAGTTTCAGTTTTGGGGGCTAGAGTCTTTTTTTTTTTTTTTT
>NW_022900923.1:819986-832477 GCF_012274545.1 Fukomys damarensis | reverse complement strand
TTTTTTTTTTTTTTTTTTGGAGACAGGGTCTCACTATGTAGTTGGGACTACCTGGAACTCACTATGTAGCCCCGGCTGTCTCGAACTCACAGCAACCCTCCTGCCTCAGCCTCCTGAGTGCTGTGATTATAGGAGTGCACACCATGCCTGGCTCGGGGGTTAGACAGTCTAGAGTGTGCCCTAACACTCAAACAACCACTTTTGGTCTCCTCTCCAGCTCTTACTTCCCTTTCCTGAATTATCAACATCCTCAGGGGTTGCCAGTGGCCCCCAACATACTAGCTCTAGTAGAACATGTTCAATGACTCCATGAATTCTACGTACTACTTGCCTGATACTGACTCCCAGCACTCTTCAGGGTTCCAGACTGAAAGATCATTATTTTTCCTAATTAAAATAATGGATAATGCCACAACAACTTACCATATTTAGTAATTCTGGGCCCTTGACAGATATAAAATTTAGTCCAGACTCATTTGCCACAGCCTACCAAGAGGAAACAAAGACGCACATAAGAAAAATATATAACAAAGTAATAAGACTTTTAAATCTTTTCCTCCCTTTTATATAGTTGCTTCTTTCTTTTTAGAAGGAAGAGACAAAGGAGAAATAAAAAGTCAAAGAAAGTTAGCTCACAACTTTCTAAGAACTGCTAAGACAGGTATCAAATCAAATGAGAATTACAAAATATTTATGTATTTTGTTTACAAAAGCATGCTTTACAGCATTGTAAATGTGTTTTAACTCTAGTCTGGAATTCCAATGAGATCCCAAAATCTGTACTAAAGAAATGTTCTGTGCAATGAATGTAGTCTTTCTAATCTACAAACCAAAAAAAAAAAAAGAAAAAAAATCAGTATCATTTTACCAAGTGTCAATACTGAGAAACACGTAAGTATAGAGGAGTTTAACAACTGTATCGTGTATGTAAAGATGAAACCTAAATAAAACTTGAGAATTTAAAAATAACCAGAGCAGGAGCTGGGGATGCAGCTCACTGGTGTAGCATTTGCCCGGCATATGTGAACCCTGGTTTGATTCCCAGCACCACAAAAAATAAATAACAAAAATAATAAACTACACCAGGGGACAGAGTCCTTTCTGTTCTAGAACCTGTTAGCTCCAGCACAGTATCTCCTATGCCACTCATGTGGATGGCACAGGTATTTAAACCCATAATTTGCTGACAGGACTCCCAGCTCTTATTCTTGCGACTTTCTCTGGCCCAATACCCATTTGTGTCACCTCAGTGGGTACTTGTGGTTTCTGGACCAGCCTCTCCTTTGCCTGGTCCTGTTGCCCCACTGTCTGTCAGTTTGTTAACACTAATGCTCACATTCATGTGGGTCTGGTATCTGTTTATTTCTCCTCTTTTCCACCACTTCCATCCTCACTTCAACCTTCTTTTGGCTGGACAAGAAAAAAGCCCTTAAAGGCTTTTCCTTTCTGCTTTCCTCCAATCCATTCTCTACATACCAACCAGAGTACATCTTGAAAAATGCAAAGTAGATCCCTTTATCAACACATGTCCTTTCTATCTTCAGGTGCCACGTGACACCACATCTTCTATGGCTCACAACACCTTGGACTGACAATTCCTCCTTAGTCCAACACCTGCTCCTTTTCTGGTTCTCAAACTCCCTCAGCCCTTTCCATTTCAGGGCTACTATTGCTTTTTGTTTTTTTCTTGCTACACAGATTAATGGGTCTTTTCTTGGCAGATCTACAAATGCATATACAGACTGATCATATTCATGTCCCTAGCTTCCTACCCTCTCGGCTTTCCAGTGTCCCATGGGGTGGGGTGGGGGGTGGGGAGTGTCCAGTGTGTATAAAACACAACCTTAGGGCTTTCCTCAGTGCTTTTCCCTTCACCTTCTCTCCCTGCTTCTTCATGGGACTAGGTGGTCCGTCAAGACAAATGGAAAGAAATCACCATCCTGTGAACATCAATGTCAAAGAAGCCACTTCCAATTGCCCGATCAAAACACTAACCTCAAAACTCAGCCAAATCTGCAATTTTTTCATTTTATTTGCTACTGCTCTCTTCCAAACAGAAAGTTTCATCAGTGATGAACCTTGTTCATTATTTTATCCCTAAATCTTAAATATCTTGGCAAATGTAGGTATAATAAATGCTTGATGTGCCAATGAATTGAACACACGCTCTGCCCTGTAAAAGCTACTCCATGGAGGTGGGCAGAGGTGTACATCTGTAATCTCACCACTGAGGGAGGCTGAGTAAGGAGGATCAAAAGTCTGAAGATAGGGCTGGGGATTAGGTTCAGTGGTTCCACTGCCTGCCTTGCAAGCACAAGGGCGGGAGTTCGATTCCCAGTACCAAAGAAAGTTTGAGGCTAGCTGGGCAACTTAGTGGGATTCAGGGTCCAAAAAAAATTTTTTTTTAAGGCCTGGGGATGGCAGTTGTAGTGTCCCTGGGCTTAATGCCTGGCACAACAACCCCACTCCCCCAATAAAAAACAAGACACAACACAAAAATCACAAAACTGCTCCATAGGTGAATTATCCATATCTCATTCTTTCACCTTTCTGTTGCCTTCCTACCTCCAGCTCAACATTGTACATAAAGGAGAGAGAAGATTCACAGAGTAACTCATCCACATCAGGCTTTTAACACCTGCCAGGTAACATGCTAGGTTACCAAGATTTAACCTACTGAAACCCCAAACAGTTCCTGAAATGGGTGGAGACCTTTTTTTGGGGGGTGGCATCTTTGCTATATAGTTCAGGCTGGTCTTAAACTCACTACATAGCCCAGGCTGGCCTCTTGTTGCTGGAATTAGAGGTGTGTGTTACAACACCCAGCTTTTATTCTGTCTTCTAAATAAAACACAAGGAACAAAGTCTAATTTTCCTTCCTGTCATCAATCCATGGATATTATGATGACCCCTCACTCGCGGTCAGGACTCTGCTTCTGTATATGCATTTCCAGGTAATCCAGTGTTTCTTTTTTCTTTGCTGTTTCTCTCTTATCAGTCTTGAATTTCACCATACTGACTCCAGCAATCACAAGTATTAGAAGTATTATTTTATCAGAAGTATTATTTTATGTTTTATTGTTATGACTAAACAAAACAAAGAAGACTGGCAAAAATCCAAATTTTATTTTTATTGGTACCGGGGACCGAACTTGGGTCCCTATGCTTGCTTGCAAGTTAGGCGGCAGAACCACTGAGCTAAATCCCCGGCCCTATCCAAATTTTATATTCAACTCTAGATCTCTAGGTCCTTACATTTATGTGGTCCCATGATTTTTTTTGTTTGTTTGTTTTTTGAGACAGCGTCTCACTATGTAGTGAAAAGACTGACCTGGAACTCACTATGTAGCCCAGGCTCGTCTCAAATTCACAGGGATCCTCCTGCTTCAGCCTCCCGAGTACTGGGATTTCAGGCATGCGCCACCATGCCCAGCTTTTGGTCCCATGATTTTAAAATAGGTAACAATCTGCCTCTGCCATTCAAAGAGATTTTCAGTTATTTTTGGGTTCTCAGGCATGCACTCATGAATCTCTGTTCTGTGAGAATCTGATATAAGTTGAGAACGTTATTTCCCAGAAACAATCCATACACACAAAATACATTGTCTATGCTCAGAGATCCAGTGAAGCTGAAGGATCCATCACAGAGTCCTAGGCAAAGGTCACTGCTCCCAAAAGTCAGATACCAAACATTTTAATTAAACAGAATGGAACTGTACTGTATACCTAAAAAGTACCAATAAACTCAATTAAAAAAATAATTAAACAGAATGGTGTGGAACTGTCAGCAATTTACCCGGGGGACATGTTGGACCTATGATATTTATATAAGGATCTCACATTCTCCAACCTATATTCTTTGTTGCTGTTAAAGGGAAAACAAATTTATTCACAATTTGGCCAAATCAGGAGGGCAGCTATTTCACTTTCCTCAAACACACAGAAGCAGTTCAGTCTAGGAAGAACAGAACAAAAGCCAGGGCACATGCACATGGAGATTCAGCCAGGCTATGGAGCCCACCAGTGTGTCCAGGAAGATGTTCAGAGTGCAGTGTTGCTGAGCCCTTCTTGGGGAGGGCTGCCAGTGCCAGTTTTGCTCCTAGCCTGAGGAAGTTAGAGAAACAGCTTAGCTTTAAATTCTGTCAACTTCTCTGTTGTTTAGTCCTACCTTCAACCTCAAGAGGCCTGGTTGTTTATTGTTAAGACTGTTGCAGAGTTGCCATCAAAGGTATCTGGGTATTGTGGAGCAGTGCTGGGGCTCTCTCCTTTCTGCTGTGATCAAGACTTATGATACACAGGTGTAAATGACTAAAAAAGCAAACATGACAGACAAGGGCACCACTTGCTAACCTCACTCACCACATTTCTAAAACTGTTGTGAGCATGGTGGAGCCGTAATCCCAGAACTTGGGAGGATAAAGCAGGAGGACTGCCACAATTTTGAGGCCAGCCTGGGCTAATAGTGAGTTCAAGGCCTGCAGTACACAGTGAGACCCTGTCTCAAAAAAAGTGCCTGTTGTTAAACAATGAAGATCTTTCAAATACTGCATTGCTCCCTGCTCTCTCTGTCCCCAACTCCCTGACAGCATCATCCTGTCAAAAGTGCTGAAAGTTTAAGGCAATGAAATTCAGTAACCTAAGAAAAAGTAAGGCTTATATATGGGACACATTTACTGAGGAATTACAAATTATCTAGCTGTTGTGGTAAAGATATTAAATCCTTACTTGTAATCTTTAAAAAAAAAAAAAAAAGACTGAGAAGCTTACCTGCATTATAATAAAATAAAGAAAATGCAATGTGCCAAAAAATGACTAATAAAGTTAGAGGCAAAACTGAATTGAAAAACATTTACAAATATAACAGATATTAATGATTAAAAACGAGAAACAGCCGGGTGCAGTGGTGCACGCCTGTAATCCCAGCACTCGGGAGGCTGAGGCAGGAGGATCACTTTGAGTTTGAGACCAGCATGGGATACATAGTGAGACCCTGTCTCAAAAAGCCAAAAAACAAAACAAAACAAAACAAAAAACAAAAACAAAAAACCTGATGTAAGAAAAGTATGTTTAAGACCTGTACTTATAAAAATGTGTATAAATGTAAAAATAAAAAAAGTGTATAAATGTATTATCTTAACCTGGGTGTGGTGGCATATGCCTATAACCCCAGTGTTGTGTAGGCTGAGGAAAGAGTGTCACCATGAGTTAGAAGCCACACTGGGCTACATGAGTTCAACGCCAGCCTGAACTGCATGATGAAAACCCATCTCAAATAAATAAACAAGCAAATACATTATCTTGCATGTAGTCTTCTATTTTTTCCTATTGGGGACTAAGTCTAGGGCCTTCAAAACGAGCTACATCCCCAGACCTTTTATTTTTTGTTCTGAGACAGGGTCTGTTCTCACAAGTGACTAAATTGTCTGGGCAGTGTGCAAATTTATAAGCGCCTGCCTCTGCTTTCTACAGTGCTGGGATTGTGAGTGTGGAGCACCATGCTTGGCTATACACACATACAGAAAATATCTGGAAGGAGTGACAATAAACGAAAACAGTGCCTGGTCGTAGGTAGAAGTGGGAAGATTTATAAACAATGCCTTTTCCTTTGGGGCCAGGGGATTTAGCTCAGTGACACTGTGCCTGCCTTGCAAGCTCCAAGGTCCTGAGTTTGATCCCTGGTACCCCCGAAAAAAGTAAGAAAAATAACCAAGTTATAATAATTGTACCAAAGCTGGAATCAAGATCAGTGACAAACTACACCACCATGTAATACTTACTAAAAAGGTAGAATGACATACAGAAACAATAATTACTATGATAAAATTGATGGACTTTTCAATTACTTTTGCCATTTAAAAAGTGGGGATTTTCTTGAAAATTGTTATGCAAAACATGTGTCTCAGTGTAAAAGGTAAAGATAAATTCTTATTATTGTTTCAGATTAAGAAATAAAAGACCACCAGGGATTTAGCTCAGTAGTGCTGCGCCTGCCTTGCAAGTGCAAGGTCCTGAGTTTGATCCCTGGTACCAGACAAGAAAAAAGAAAAAAACAAATAAAATACACATAATTGAATACATACTGTACCTTTGCCAGTAGAGTTTTCCCACAGCCAGGAGGACCAGCAAGGAGGACTCCAGCTGGAGTCACCAGGCCAAGAGCCTTGAACTGGTCTGGGATGCGTACTGGTGCCTGGAAAGAACAAGAAATACAACCCTGATCCAGTAGATATGTCTGTATTACACTGTATGCACATGCTTACCTCCAGACAGTCTCCACACTGATGGCACTGACAAGCATGTTTCCCAGCAAAGTCTCAACTAACCCCACTCTACTTCCCTCTGTCCTTCTCTATAAAGGAGGGCCTGGGTACAAGGTGATCCCTACCCCGTACCCTGAGTCACTGGAAAAGGGAGGAAAAAGAGTACACACAGTCAAGTCATTTCGGACTTGGAACTGGTAAGCACACATATAACCTCATCTCTGGTCCTTAGGCCATCACATATGACAATGACAGAAGCAGCCAATACACCTACCAGTATTGCCATGGTGAGCTCTTCTCTAATATCTTCCAGAGCACCAATATCTGCCCAAGTCACATTAGGAACAGTGACAAAACCTTCCCTCTTGGCAGAAGGTTGGACTGAGGCAAGAGCAACAATGAAGTCATTCAATTCAATGCACAGGCCTTGCAACTGCTCCTCTGAGAGGGGATCTTGGTCTCTTAGCAACCCCAGCAGCCTTTGCAATTCATCCTTAAAGGAAACAATTGAGGGAGAAAATCTTTTTAAACTACAAGGTTTGTTTAAAAGTTACATTTTTTTTTTTTTGGTACCAGGGATTGAACTTGGGACCTTGTGCTTGCAAGGCAGTTGGGGGAACCACTGAGCTAAATTCTCAGCCTGGTTATGTTTTTTTTTTTTTTTTTTTTGCGACAGGGTCTCACTATGTAGTTGAGACTTATCTGCAACTTGAACTCACAGCGATCCTCCTGCCTCAGCCTCCTGAGTGCTGGGATTACAGGTGTGTGCCACCACACCCATCTGTTACATGTATTTTTAGAACTTGTTACTCCTTATTCCTTAAATTAGAGTGGACTGCTAAGTATTTTAGTGATTTTCCTTCTTTGACACAAAACTCAAATTTTATTCTAAATGGGTCACATGCCAGGTCAAGTAAAGGTATATCAGTTCCATACCTCCAAATATATATAATTTCTCTATACTCTTACTAGGGCTAGATGTAGTGAACCCAAGAAATTGGCAAATATTCATTCTATTAACCATGACATTCCATTTCATTTATAAATATTAATGAAGCAGCTGAATACTGATGACATCCAGTAGCTCTGATGACAATATAATTTCATTATATGATTTCCTGATGGTTTATCAAGTAGAATAGGCAATTTTCCTAGTATTATAAGTCTTGAACTTCGGGGTAGATTTTTCTCTTTGTGAAGATCATGAAAAGAAGGGATAAAATAAGTAAACTCAAGCAATGGTCACCTTCCATAGCTGCCATAGTGTCAACCTCAGCACAGGTGTACAGTATGTCCACAGCAGGTCACGGGTAAGCTTCCATCACAACATTTTTATGTGTTCTGAGTGCTACCACTGTACATTACGAAGTTCAGCAGGTATTAACGGGTAGTAGAACTACCTCAGAAATAACAATGGGATGATCCTGCTTTAACAAAGGAATGCTAACAGAAAGTAGAAGGAGGGATCGAAAACTTGAATATTTACGGTTTTAAAAACTTGTTACAGTAAAAGACTATAGAACTCAAGAATGATGGGTTCAAAAGAAGGGAGAGTATTCTGAGGGTGATTAAGGGTGATGTGTGTTTTACTGTAAAAAAACTTGTATATTTAAACATTCACTGTATTTTTAATCACAACTCGATCAACAATTTACAGCAATTTCTATGAAATAAAAGCACGATAGGCTGTCCCCCATTGACCTTATTCACCAGGTCTGGCACAGTGTTACTTCTGTCTCTCCCCTAAAGTCAAAGTGATCAGGAAAGGTAAATCTTTCCATTCACTGAAGCAGCCAGGATACTGCAGAGACGTGAAAGTGAATCTAGAACTGCTTCAGAAAATGGCAAGCACTATGAAGCAAGGAGTTTTATTTAGAGGGGGATTAATAGCAATGTGACTTTTATTTGTTTAGTTGAGACAGGGTCTCGCTATGTAGCTCATGCTGGCCTTTAACTCACTATGTAGTCCAGGCTGGCCTCCACCTGGCAATCCTGCCTCAGCCTCCCAAGTGCTGGGATTAGAGCCATGCACCACCACGTTCAGCAATGTAATAAATTTACTGTAATAAATTTTCTAAATATGTGGGGGCAGGTATGGGGGACTGAGCTCTGCATTGAGCTAGATTCCTAGCCTCTTTAAAAAATAATTTTTTTGAGACAAATTCTTAGTAAATTGACCAGACTGGGGTCAAATTTGTGATCCTGCCTCAGCCTCTCAGAGTACAGGTATTACAGGCATGTACCACCATACCATACTGCAGTTCATTTTATTTATTCATTTCCTTTTTTAGTTTTTTGAAACAGGATCTCACTATGTAGACCAGGCAGACCTTGAACTTATGGCAATCCTCCTGCCTCAGCCTCACAAGTGCTAGGATTACAGGCGTGCACTACCACGTCCAGCTTTAAAAACATAACCTTTGGGCCACAGATTTAGCTCAGTGGTTCTGCCACCTGCCTCGCAAGCATAAGGACCCAAGCTCAATCCTGGGTACAAAAAACCAAATCAAAACAAATCATTCATTAGTATTTGTAAATACACCTTTGAGTCTGGGAATATGTTTCATGATTACTTTATTTATATTTATAATAATAGAGGGCAATATTCTGTCTTTTATTCAGTAATAATGAAGCTGTGTTCATGATCACCCTAAGTGACTTTTAATACGTACTTATTTTTATTTATTTTTTTTGTACTGGGGGTCAAATTCAGGTCCTGGAGCTTTTGAGGCAGGTATGGTGCCACTGAGCTAAGTCCCCAGCCCCGTACTTATTTTTGTATTCAAGCACAGTGCTTCATTATTCTTGTCTGTATTTTTTTTTTTTTTTTTTTTTTTTTTTTTTTTTTTTTTTTTGGTACCAGGGATTGAACTCCGGACCTTATGCTTGGGAGGCAAGTGGCGGAACCACTGAGCTAAATCCCTGGCCCAGTGCTTCATTATTCTGAATAATGATCAGAATTGCTTTTTCGTCTCAAAGTTTATTTTGACCATGGGGAAGTGATGCTCTACTTCCTGCAGTTGCCCTCTGTCCTAAATCTGGAATACGACTAAAATAGATTTTACAGTGAGCACAGACTAAATCTCCTTTTCAGAATAAAACTTTTGCTTTATAACAAGAAAATAATTCAATTAAAAATCTTTTTAAAAATCCTCATTTATATGTAATATAAAAGGAATGCATTTATTATTACTGTTATTAACAGAAATAACATTGGATTCAAATAAGGAAAAACCAAAAGATTTGAAAACAGAAGACCTGGCTTTAAGCACCTTCTCTGTAGAGTCCATGTAACCCCGGGAAAGTCACGATCTTATAAAGTGTCTTGGATAATTAAAAAAGGAGAAATAGTATCTCCTTCACAACATTAGCCAATCAAATTATACAGTAGCTGGAAGCCTCTTGCGCAAATTGTATCAAAATTTTATGACCTGTGGACTGGCAAAGGGCCCACTGTTCTCCACAGTGGATTACAGATTGGGAAAAGGAAATAGCTACATCAGCACACTCTCCTAGTTATTTAATCAAAAGTTTAACAGAATGGGCTGGGGATGTAGCTTAGTGGTTATGCTGCCTGCCTTGAAAGTGCAAGGTCCCAAGTTCAATCCCCAGTACCAAAAAAAAAAAAAAAAAATTTACCAGAAAACTTACTTTAAGTACCAATGCCATAACAGGAGGTGGCAAACTGTGCTGTAAAGGACTAAATTTCACTAGTGACACTTAAACTGAAGACAACATAAAGAATATTCAAGAGCCAGGCTTTTACTTTACTGGGGCTGCACCTGCATCCTAAGAGAAAGGAAAAAGAAAGAAAAGAAAAGAAAGAAAAGAAAGGAAGAAAGGAAGGAAGGAAGGAAAAGGAAGGAAGGAAGGAAGGAAGGAAGGAAGGAAGGAAGGGAGGGAACATTCAAAAGCACCTGTCTTTCCAAAGTGGGCTCTGTTTCCAGCCTTTCCCCCTGGCTGCCTTCACCCTCAGGGCTTCCTCTCTGCCGCTCTTGCAGCGCCATCAAGGCCCTGTTCACTGCACACACAGCTGCCTCTCGGCAAAGCGCCATCAGATCAGCACCAACAAAGCCTGGTGTAAGATGTGCCATGTGACAAAAATTGAATGTTTCAGGAAGTCTGAGTTTTCGGCATAAAGTTTGAAGTATTCTGTGGAAAAGACAAAGAAAACATTTCAAATTCCTAAGCTAACAGTAGAAGCAAGGCACCAAGTATATTTATTTGAAGTTCTTTACATGTATTAAACTGTTGGTGGTATAACAACTATAAGATCAAATAATTCATTTATCACTCAACAACTGCTAAATTAAATTACATGTCTGACCTCATTCCAGAAAGGATAATGGCAGATATACTTTGTTAGGAACTATGTTAAGTCTTGTGAGCAACAGAAAGGCAGATTTAAAAAAAAAAATTAAGATTTTCACTAACTATTGCAGAGGAGATAAGATAAATGAATTGTGGGAGTACTTTTAAAGTAAATTAAGGGGCCAGGGATTTAGTTCAGTGGTTTGGTGGCCTGCCTTGCAAGCACAAGGAGCCGAGTTCAATCCCTGGTACCAAAAAAAAATAAAGTAAATTAAATAAGCCGGGCGTGGTGGTGCACGCCTTTAATCCCAGCACTCGGGAGGCTGAGGCAGGAGAATCTCTGTGAGTTCAAGACCAGCCTAGGCTACATAGTGAGCTCCAGGTCAGTCTCAACTACATAGGGAGACCCTGTCTCAAAAAACAAAACACACACACACACACACACACACACACAAAAGTAAATTAAATGGACATCCCCCAAAAGTAAAAGGCTCCATCCACATTTCAACTATTAATTCTATTCATACCCAAATGCTATCTTGGTACACACCAAACTTCTCAAGTCTGAACAGTTTTCACTATGACTTTCTATGAATAGGATTTGATTGTACTGTTTTAAACATGAATCATCACACAAAGTTAACCTTATATAGATACTATTACATAATATAAGCAAGATAATTTGTGATCAACACAACATTCCTGGTTTAGCGTGTAAGACTACTAATTCAAATTATGTAGTCTGAACTCTTCTTGCCTCCAAATGCTCAGCTCCACCTAGGGTTAAGGATTTGATTCACAGTGCATTTCATATAGAACTTATAAATTTAAAATTAATTGGAACAGGTTGATGGTGTCAAGATTTTAGCTCAGTAGTTAACAACTATTCCTGTCATAGATTTACAGCCACACAGTGCTATCCAAAGATCCTTTTCTGAAAAACTGGAACTGATCCAACATAATCTACAGAAAGTGCTACCTGGACCAGTTAGCTGGTTATCAGACTTCTTCACAATGCCACTCAGTCTTCAAAAAAGCAGGTACGCTGCAAATGTCTGGGCAGTCTCACAATATGAATGAACATATTCACATTGCAAGGATTGCGTCTCAGGAAGCCATCAGTAACTGTGAACAATGATCCTAACAGCTCTCAATTACCAAGAGTGACTACACACCACGTCCTGCTGTTTGACTGTCCAGTTTACTTCTCAAGACAGGTCAAAAGAAACACACATACACACATGCAGAAAAAAACTTTCACAGGAAGTAAAGAGAATTCAGAAAACAAAAAGTAGTAAGATATTAAAATTACAAACATGGAAAAAAAGACAGGTAGAGAATGAATATAGTAAGTCCAGAATCTTAATTCCGACTGAACAAATGGAGAAAACAATATGGAGAAAATTACGACTACTACTAAAACAGTTCCAGAAACAAAACTCAAGGGCTCCTATGTTACATTGTTCCATAGACCACCCAGGACAATTAAAAAAAAAAACAAAAAGTTCACGCCTATTACATCTTAAAATATTAGGGTTGGGCTAGAGTGCAACCCAGTGGCAGAGAACTTCTATCACACATGAGGCTCATTCCTAGGACTGCAGAAATAACCAAATGATAATAATAAAATATTACAGTTTTAAAACTGAGAAACTTTAAGGAAGGAAGTCATATCACTGGTTAGTATGACACTAGGCTCCTCAATACTGATAATGAAAAAATGAAATGCTGTCAGTGATTGAGGGAAATCATTCGTAGCAGGTTTTCTGGGCAGAGTCCTACCTTAAGCAACTATAAGAAAGGAAAAACAAAAGTACACAAAAGGTCCCACATTTTATCTCTACAAATCACATCACATTACTATAGAATGTGCTCTGGCAAAAGAACAGGGAGAAAAAGAAAAAAAAAAAAAAAAAAAAA
>NW_022900923.1:794207-819863 GCF_012274545.1 Fukomys damarensis | reverse complement strand
AAAAAAAAAAAAAAAAAAAAAAAAAAGACAAGGTGGGTGGGTTCTAGCAACTGGGGACCCAAGAAAGGAAACAGCCAGTGTAGGTTTCTGATGGAAGTGGGCATCCTAGGACAGCAACTATGCATCACTCCAGACTGTGTATGAAGATGAAGCCAATACCCTATGACTATTATCTTCCTTTATTTACCACTGTTCCTAAAAGTGGTTGGTGATTACACCAAACTTTAGTGAGGTTAAGAGAGTAGCCATTATCAATGTAATAGTTCAGAGCACTTCTCACAAGATCTCTATTCTACTACCTAAACAGTGCTTCCTGAGATATTTTTTATTATAGTTTTATTTTTGTTCACTGGTGGACATCTATTTGCTCTCTGGATATTTAATACCAATGAAGGCCTGGTCCTAGAAAGCAAGGCGTTCAACTCTCTCACTGACCCATGGTCTTAGGCTAGTGCAGAAGCTGAAACATGTGGAGGAGGTTCTGCCATTGTGGCCCAGCCAGTACTGCTCTATCCCATGGCTCCAGACACTGCCCTCAACTGGTGAGCACTAAAAATCACAGGCCACTATTATCAAGACCAGAGCAATGAATGTGAGCACCTAAGTCTCTCTAATCACTGCTGAAAAACACCCTGAACAGTTATCCTATTGATGAGTAAGCTGTTTTCTTTAAGCATTGTTATGTGGACTTTTTCCTTTCCAAATCAGTGTCACTGATGAAAAAGGCTATACAGTATTTCTAGATAATGAAATAGGAGCAATATGACATCATTTAGTAAGAATAAATATACCTTTCCCTGGAAGCTTCATCTGGGATACCTAGGCATATTTCTCGGTCAAACCTTCCTGCACGTCTCAAAGCAGGGTCTAATGAGTCTGGTCGGTTTGTAGCTCCAATGACTAGGACTTGAGCGGTAGCAGCCACATTATTCAGATCTGTAAGAACCAGCTACAGATGAGAGGTGAACAAAACAGCTGACTCCGAGGGCAACAATTCTTATACAAATCACTCAATACTTTAAAAGTATTGCACATTTTAACAGATATGTCTTTTAAATATACATATAAAATACTAACATTTATTATATGTCTACCATGTAAAGAGTATGGGGAAGACAAAATACCAAATTTGTTCTCAGTTACTATGATCTATTCAGAAATTTAAGTATATAAGAAAACAGTATAAGACAAGGGTTGTGATACAGTGATTGGTACTATATAAAAAAAAACACTGCTGTAAAACAAGGAAAGTATTACGAACTGCAACAGAAGAGTTAAGGAAGCAATAACATTTCAGAAAAGTCTGAAAGATGAATATGATTTTGAGAAACAAAGATACAGTTTAACGAAATTCTATACAGAATGTGTAAAAACAGAGACTGGAGCACACGTAGTATGTTTGGGCAAGGTGTGCATACGACAATGGGGAAACTAAGGATGATAGCAGTATGTCTCAGAAGGATGACGAATCAGGTTCAGACACAGGGCACAAAAGTCCAAGCTGTTCTGCCTTCATCTAGAGATATTTTTTAAAGGAATGGACAGAATGCAAGGTTTAATGTTTATCTTTCCTAAATGTTATTTCTTCCATGTGAACCAGGATTGAACAGCAGGGAATCTGAAGTTACACTCCCTTACAGGAAGGAGGAAGATGCAAATTAAATCATGAGGATTTAGCTGGGTGTAGTGGTGCACACCTTGATCCCAGCTCTTGGGAGGGTGAGGCAGGAGGATCACCTTGAATTCAAGGACTGCCTGGGCCACATAGGGAGTTCCAAGCCAGCCTAATCTACACAGTGAGACCTTGCCTCAACACCGCCCCTCCAAACCCCTCAAAAACAAAACAAAAAA
Organism: Fukomys damarensis; assembly: GCF_012274545.1. Lineage (NCBI taxonomy): Eukaryota > Metazoa > Chordata > Mammalia > Rodentia > Bathyergidae > Fukomys > Fukomys damarensis. Next base: position 818,012 of record NW_022900923.1, on the reverse strand, counting down.
TCATGATACTATATTGTTTAGGTAGAAAAATCTATGAAAAGCTCTTTTCAGAATATAGGCCTCAATAACACTACCACAAATAAAATAAAGTAACAGAATAAGCAACTTGAAATTGGCACAAGGAACACAAAATATGTACTACTTCAATCTTTCCTGTGTACACAAAATATACATAGAAAAGCAGATAGAATTTCAAAGGAGGTAGAATCTGATTCTAAAATTTCTGATTCCTATCCCCCAAATGTGCATCTCATAATTATATTTTAAAAATAAGTCAAAAACAGGGGTCAGGGATTTAGCTCAGCGGCACTGTGCCTGCCTTACTAATGAAAGGTTCTGATTTTGATCCCTGATACCTAAATTAACAAATTAAAAACAAGTTACAGACAGGGAGAAAATTTGTGCCATGTTAAAAGTACTCCTTCAAGCCGGGCATGGTAGCACACCCCTGTAATCCCAGCACTCCAGAGGCTGAGGCAGGAGGATCGCCGTGAGTTCCAGACCAGCCTGGGCTACATGGTGAGTTCCAGGTCAGTCTCAACGACACAGTGAGACCCTATCTCAAAAAAAAGTACTCCTTCAAATCTAGTGATGCTGGGAATCAAATAGGGCATCCCACAGGTTAGGCAAACATTCTGCCACTCAGCTACACCCTCAACCTACAAGCCATTTTTTAAAAGATAATAGAGCAATGGGCAGAGGAATAAGAAAAGATTTCGGAGATGATACAAACAGCCAAAGAAATAAAAAAGATGAATAGCCACAATTGGAAAATGCAAATTAAAATTAACTGAGATACCAACGTTCAATAAACAGATTGGCTCAAGTTTAAATAATTGGTAATGTGAAAAAGGGAGACTCATACAGTGTTGGGGATATGTAAACTGCAAACTCTTAGAAGGTAATTTCCCTCTTCCATTAAAAAGCAAAAAACATCTCTTCTTTTTTGGTTTTCAGACAGTCTCATCATATAGTCCAGGATGGCCTTGAACTCCTCCTGCCTTAGCCTGGGCGTGGGCCACCGTATCCAGCTTCCCATAAAAATTTAAAACAGATAATTTTCAACTATCAACTCAATTTCTACTACTTATAGAAAAATACATGTGCACCAAAAAGGCCCTTTCTAAGAACATTCCCTTGAAGCAAAAAAGATTGAAAACAACTTAAATATCCATCAGTGTGGGAATGTTTAAACCCAATATGGCATTTCTATCTTAACTGATATCAGTTTCAAACAGGTTAAAAAAAATGTGGAAATATTTCCAAGGCATACTGTTAAGGGACAAATAAGATGGAGAACAGAGTGTATGGTGCAATGCCAGAATTATGAAAAGCAAAACAAGGTGTTAGTATATGTGGATGTAAATAAGATACATTTCACAAATTAAAGTAGGGTTTTAGTCTTATAAAAGAAAGATTTCTTATTTTACACTGTGACATTTACTGTTTGAATATTTTATATCTTTACGTATGACTTATACTGTTTTATGAAATGCATTATCTTTAAATGAATTCGTTATTGAAACTAACCATCCATACAGGATAGAAGCTGAGCTACAATTCTTCGTTCCATATCTTTTGAAGCAACTTCTCTTTTGGGAGTAATAGCGTCAATTTCATCAATGAAAACAATACATGGAGCACTTGACTAGAAATAAAAATATCACAGAGAGACAATCAAACATATATTCCCTATGTGCATTTTTTAGCATTTTAAAGATCAAGTATCATTCACTGAAAGAATTACCCTCACAAGTTGGGCATGGTAGCGCATGCCTGTAATCCCAGCACTTGGGAGGCCGAGGCAGGAGGATCTCTGTGAGTTGGAGACCAACTTGGGCTACATAGTGAGTTCCAGGTCAGTCTCAACTACACAGTGAGACCCTGTCTCAAAAAAAAAAAAAAATTACCCTCACAGTGTTAGGTCTGATTTCTGTGTCTTAAAGGGGACCAAGATGTTTAAAAGAGGACAGAAAGAGACTATAGGTAGGCTATCACAGTCTTTTCATCAATCCACATTTTGATACATCTACTGAAATTCTTTTGTAGACATTTTCTATCATAAAGAATATAAACTTTTAAAATTTTAAATAAGAAATCCTAAGTTCACTACAAATGTTATGAGTATTTTTACCAACAGAAAAATTTCCATATTAATAAAAAATTAAAAGCTGGGTATAGTGGCACACAGCTGGGAGGCTAAGGCAGGGGGATTGCCATGAGAGTTTAAGGCTAGCATGGGCCACACAGTTGAGTTCAAAGCCAGCCTGAACTACATATCAAGATCCTGACAAATAAATAAATTAATAAAAGCCAGGTGTGCTGGTACACCTCTGTAATCCTAGAACCCAGGAGGCTAAGGCAGAATGAACTACCTTTTCTGATCTTTCACCTTTTGAGCTCAAGGAAGAGGCTGCTAAATCATGTCTTTACTGAACACTGATTGTTAAGTACAGTACTAATTTAGAGAAAATACAAAATTCATGTCCCAAAATTGTCATTTGTCTCTTTTATCATTACTCAGCATTGTGTTTACCACAAACACAAAACTTACTACCTATCCGTAGCTATATATGTCACTGAACCACAGAATTGGCACATTTTGGAAAACAGGAGGCACCACAGAAGGAGTCAGCTTGGCTTTGCACACTGCCTTTCCCACCTTTCTCTGCATCCTTCCTTATCATGCCCACACGCTGTCAGCCTACACAACAAACCAAGCACCAAGTAGAGGGGCTCCACTCTTATTTTAAAATATTCTCCCCCTGAAATATCTTTTCTTAGTTACCGCTCAAATCACTGCTAAGATATAATTTAACTTCTAATTTCACACCAGCCTCTAGCAGTTGTACCAGACATGTTCAGCAGCCATTATATATATACCCTAGATGCAAATAAAGACATGAAATTAAATTTTTCAGTATCTTTTAGTTTTAGCCACAGTGATAATTTCTAACTGTTCAAGTAATTTCTGTTCAAGTGTGTATAACATGATGGCTAATATTTACAGGGTTCTAGCTATAAATACTCTCAACGACAATGTAAGATTTAGGCATATTATTGCCCATATATATTTTTTTGGTACCAGGGATCAAACCTGGGTCCTTGCGCTTATGAGGCAGGGAGTGACACCACTGAGCTAAACCCCCAGCCCTATTACCCATATTTACAAGTAAGGAAATTGAGGGAACAAGTGGTTAAATATCTTGTCCAACATCACATGTAGCACAGGATCTGCACCTACCTTTCTCACTCAAAGTATGGATGCTTAACCAATATGCTGTGTTGAAGATAAAAAATTTTATACTTGACCATAGCCAAGGACCAAGAAATAAAAAGGTAAAACTTTTATTTTTTGGACACCAGGGATCCAACTCGGGACCTTGTGCTTGGAGGCAGGCAGTGGAACCATTGAGCTAAATCCCTGGCCTGATAAGGTAAAACTTTAATGGGATGTATACATCACCTTCCAAATTTTTTTTTCACCTTCCAGTAACGTAAAAGCCAAAAAAGAAAAGTGCCAATTTTTAAATATAGAAATTATGATTAGGGTAAAATCCAATCTAATTATCTAGTAGAGTTTTCTTTATACAGCTTCAATTATACAAATAGAAGTGTTTATTCTGGTATTTTTATGGTTTCTTTGATAACGCAATAAGCCTAGATCTAACAATGTTCACAGTGCTTAGTTGTCTGATCAAACCTACACTGAATAAAGTAAAAATGAATGAAAATGTCCTAAAGATGATATACATATTCAACATATGACTACTGGGTGTGACAGCCCAGAACTTCCTACAAATTACCTTTATGTTTGATTTCACATCAAACAGATTACTTATATAAGAGCCCATCATCATTAAATCTACTTTAAATATTTAGGTGTCATGTGTTGCCAATTGCCATGCGTAAAAAAAGAACCGCTAATCAGAGAAAGTGTGTAACATCTGACAACCTGACATTAGCCCTTAGCTAACTCACCACAGCTTCTTCAAATAAGTCTCTGAGCTTCTGTTCAGATTCCCCAGAAACTCCCGACACAATCTCTGGAGCAGCCACTTTCAGGAGCGGCAGGTCAAGTTCCTGTGCACAAACATGTAAAAGCATGACCAAATATTCAAATATTAACCTTAGTGTTTCCAACCCAGCCCCTCACCAAAGTTACATTGTTAATATGACTGATTTCCCTAGGAACTTCATCTTTGTGAGTTGATCCCATGAAAAGGACTGATAATTTATGAAAACACATTAAGCAGAGACTTTCTACCTGTTTTCACTTTACTAATGTCACTATAAAAATCTATCACCCCTTAAATATGAAGAAATACAATTCCCCCACTTAGGATTGAGCTAAAACAACTGTATCGGTGATCTGATTACATGAGAAATGGCAGAGTTGTTTCCCACACACGCCCTGCTTGCATTTCTTCAGCCTACCATAGCCAGTTACTATTCAAGGTAGGCTCTTTACGGAAGAGAAGCCCGGCATGAACCATATGCCAGTAATATCAGCACTGTGGGACCCTGAGGCAGGAAGATCACAAGTTCAAGCCCAGTCCAAGCAACTTAACATGTTCATGATGGGGAGATAATTTATGTCTTGCGCTGGGTGGCTCTGCTTTGAATTCAATCCTTACATCAGCTTGAACCACCGCTATGATGAAAACTGTCCCAAAAGGCAGCCTGTGCCATTTTTCTGGGGCTCTTTGATTACAATAGTGTAAAGAAAGGCATTGATTTAGCAGACCACATGTCATATTACAGTTCCTTATGGAAAGCACTAAAATGGTATTAAAAAATGGTAATACCGCTAATTTGTGGTACAGCAGTTGTAAATGCATATTTTTTATACCAGCAAAGGGGTATATGTAAGATTTCCACGTTAAAATTTAGAGAATTGTTGATAAACTATTAGTCAACATAAATGTCTTTTAATGATTTGGTTATTGCAATTTTTTTTTTTGGTACTGAGGATCGAACTCAGAACTTGGTGCTTGCAAGGTGAGCAGTGTGGCAGCACTAAGCTAAATCCCTGGCCCTATTGTAATAATTGGCCTGAATAGTTATTAATTTATATCTAGGCAGTAATAAATCAAATTCAAGCAACCAAGCAGATTCAGTCCTTTATAGACTTTTAAACTTTATTAGTAATAAAGGTTATTAGATCCATTTCTACCACTGGTGATACAAGCCTCCCAATGGGACAGTCATGCCATTGGTGGTTCAAGCCACTGGGAATGTGCTAATGACTTAATGAGACTGTTTCAAAGTAAAAAATAAATGAAAAGGACTAGGAATTAGCAGTAGAAGTGGAAAGGTGAAAGTTCTCGAGTTACTGAGGAAAGGAAAAAATACTGTGCCAAAGTTGCCAAGATCTGTGGTAAAAATGAATCTTCTCTCCGGAGGCTGAGGCAGGAGGATGGCCGTACATTTGAGGCCAGCCTGGACAGAATAGCGAGACCCTGTCTCAAAAAAAAAAAAAAAAAAAAAAAAAAAGAGGAAAAAAAAAAAGATCAGGAATTCCATCAGTGCAAATGGCAATAAACCATTCGGGCTATCCTGAAATTTCACTTCCTCAATCATACTTTTGACCCTGACTCGAACCTAGATGTCCCAAAACTCTACACAGGATTCTATACTTTTTGTTCCACCTTCTATAATTACTACATACTGCATTTGTGGACATGAATTAGTTTAATGTCTCCCTTTCATATTAAAACTAATTTTTTGTACTTATTGCCATATTCCAACATTTGCCATGCAGCAGCCACACAACAGATTTATTCAACAAAACAAATGAACATTCAAGTTCTTTAAAACTGATTTTCTTGGGCCGGGGATTTAGCTCAGTGGTTCTGCTGCCTGCCTCACAAGTGCAAGGTCCAGAGTTCAAACCCTGGTACCAAAAAAAAAAAAAAAATTTTCTTGGGCTGGAGATTTAACTCAGTGGTGCCATTGCCTGACTCTCAAGTGCAAGGTCCCGAGTTCGATCCCAAGATACAACAAAAATAAATAAATAAAGATTTTCTTTTGCAGAACATTAATCTGTTAATGACTAGTATAATATGCTATTCAATGATCTTAAGTTACTTGGATATTTTGCATTTTACTACCCAATAATTTCTAAAAAAATCTTATAGGGCTAAAATAAAATCACTAACTTTATTTTGTCAGGTATTCTGTATAACCATCTAGAAAAGATATTTTAACACCAAAAAAGTAGAAACATGAAAAAGAAATTTTGAATGAATTTACCTATATAAAAGCAGTACTAGTATTTTTTTACTGTGTTGCTCTTAGAATTATTTGGTTAAAAGGAAAGGGAAATAACTACAACATAAACTATTATTTAAAAGAGTTGTTTAAAATTGTATTCTTGTTTCTCATTCACTCTTTGTCATGTATGTAGTAATCAACTTTTTTTTTTTTGGTACCAGAGATCAAAGTCAGGACCTTGCACTTGCAAGGCAGGTGCACAGTGCTACTGAGCTATATCCCTGGCCCAGTAACTGACTTTTTAAAATCCCATAAAAAGCAGCAAGACAGAGATAAAAAGACCATTTCTCATGACCATACTCTCTGAGTGATATCAGATCTATCTGAAGTTGGCCAAGAAAAAACACAAAACATAGTAACAACAAAAATAGCAAAAGTGAAAAAGTATCAGCCAGTCTCACCCCAGCAATTGCATGTGCGAGCAATGTCTTCCCACAACCAGGGGGCCCATGAAGGAGAACACCTCGAGGCGGCACAATGCCCAGGTGGTGGTACACCTCTGGATGACGCATGTGTATGAGCATCTGGCAGACTTCCTGGTAGGGAAAAATGCAGTTACCTTCCTCAGCGCAAAACAGAGCAAAGGCGGAATGAAATGCTTTATTTTTCATAAAAACAAAACAGTAGTAAGCTTTTTATTAGGCTCAGGCTTGAATCCTGGTTCTAGTATCTACAATGTAACTTCATCAATAATCTCTGAAGTTCTATTTTTTAAAGCTGTAAAAATGTCTACTGTATAGATGTAACACAATTAACTCACCAACCTGACAAAATGGGGGACATTAAAAAGCAGCAATGACTTGACTATCAGTACCATTAAAATAAGATCACACACAAAGCTTGTACCCTATGCACATCATGAAGAGGTGAAAAAGTTGAGAGTAACACACTTCTCTCATCCGCAAATACCCCGAAGGGTACAAAACAGGTTTGCTCTTTTCACCTTCCCAAGTTTCCTTGTCAGCACCAGTTCATAAAACAAAGGGGTAAGCTCTGTTGGTGTAACTGATTAGCAATATGCCCACTGGAGGTAAAATTCGGAATAGGAACTAACTTTTAATGTCACATCATTGCCTCCAACATCTTCAAACTTCACATTGGAGATCTGCAATTCTAGCCCTCTGGTTTTAGCTGGTAAAGAAACAAAAAGAGATGAGCAGGTTAGTGATTCAGTGTGAACTCACTATTAAAGGACTATTAGATACAGAAATATTTTCCAGTAAAAGTACACACAAAAGTCTCTCAAGCAAATAAATTAGAATATATGCTTCCTCGAAGCAAACACAATCACTACTACCCACAATGGCATCTCACCTTTCTTTTGCAGGACAGCTTCTATTTCTCCATCTACTTCCTGAAGATCTTCTTTTTTCCATTTGTTTCCTCTGCCCTTTATGTTGCCTTTTCTTTTTTTATCACTCTCCAAAGGATAAAAATCTTTTGTATCCTGGGAAGAAATTTAAGTAAGCCACAATACCAATATTGAAAAAGTTTTTTTTAAAGATGGACATGACATAAAACACTCCATTCCTGTTGTAGCACTTTCACCTGTTAGCTATTCTCACTTTGCTTAAGGATACCAACTGCTAGGGATGTCCTTTCCCATAACCTTAAAGTTCAGATAAAAGCCTAACATCTGAAAATTTTCTTTCTTCCAGTTGACTTAATCTCCTCCATGCAACACTCCACCCACTGCATTTGTAGCTATTACAGGTTATGGATTTTGCTTTGCATTTGGGTGATTCCTTTTCTCTTTTCTGAACTGTAAGCTTCTCCATTCAGGACACTGGTAAAACCTTTTCTCACTGAGAGGTCTCATAGTTGGTGTTTAAAATAAATGTCTACCTGACGATTCACAAAATTAAATTTGACTACCGCACTGCTTTGACAGGCAAAAATATGAATCAACATTAAGTCAAAAATTTAACAACCATAATGTTCTCCATACCAGGTGGTCAAAGAAAAGATACTTGGAAAAGACATACTCAGCTAATAACTTGAAAGAGAAGCCAGGAATGGTGGCATCTGTAATTCCAGCTACTCAAGAGGCTGAGACAGAAGAATTGAAGTTTGAGCCCAGCCTGCATAACTTGGCAAGACTGCATCTTAATAAAAAGGATTGGAGATACACGGCTTGACGGTAGAGTGAAGCCCCTGCAATTCAAACCCAAGTACTGCACCATCACCACCACCACACACACAAAAAAAGGTTTTCTAAAACAAGGGCTTGGTGTGTGGAAACCAACCAGCACAGCACTGTCCAAGAGAAATATAATGCAAGTCATGTATCTAATTTTATATATTCTAGTAACCATTTAAAAATGGAAAATAGGACTGGATGTAGCTTAACTGTAGACTGCTTGCTCAGCATGTACAAGGCCCTCCCTGGATTCAGTACCCATGGCAAATAAACAATAAAAATAATAACAGACAATAAAAATACATAAAACTCACTTAATTTTTTTCCCCTGATGCTGGCGATTGAACTCAGGGCCTTGCACATACTAAGCAAGCACTCCTCCACTGAGTTACATCCCAGGCAACCATCTATTTTATTTAACTGTGCATCCAAACACTCTCATTTCAACATAGTTAAAAAAATTATTAATGAGATGTTTTACAGTAAGTTCTCAAAGTCAAACGTGTACTTTAACAGCACATCTTAATTCGAACACTAAATTTTCATGGGAAGCCCTTGATTTCTATTTAGATCTTGTAAAATTTATACCTAAAAATGGAAATTCACATACCTAAGTTGTTTCATACATATTTAGAGGTTTTGAAAAACTCAACTGAGTACGTTTTAAATTTACATTTAAATTAAAGTTCAGCTCCTTTGTTGCACCAGCACCAGCCACCATGAATGCCAGCCACCATGAATGGACAAGGAGCCATCCAGTGGGGCCAGGGGATTTCAAAGCCCCTCTCACTCAGCCATGCCTTAATCAGTTTAGGAAAGCACCCAGCATGTTCACTGTGATAATTCATAAGCTACATTTTATCTCAGGTACGGCAAATCTCAATTTTAAAGGTTTTTAAAAAAAGATATCTGCCTATTCTACACATTTTCATAATATATGTACTAATGAAGACATCGTGAGACATTATTTTGAACAGAGCAAAACATTACATTGCAGTTTCAGCCACAATCTTTCTTCTGCATAAAACCATCAACTCTAATTATAACCAAAGCAATTATTTTTAGTAAATGTGTGCCTCAGGAAGCCCATTAGGTACTAATTTATCAAACTCATTGACTGCCATGAGGCAGACTATTTTATCCCAGGACACATTAAAACTCAGTCATTACTCTCCTGGAACAAGTCTCATGTAGGGAGACGAAGAGCAAGTTAAAAAAAAAATTCCGAGTTCAATCCCTGGTACCACCCCCTCCCAAACCCCACAATAAAAAGTAAGATCAAGTTACCGTGTAAGTGCTTAAAAAAAAAAGGGGTGGGGGTTGGGCAATAGGAAGTACCCAGCTGAGCATGGTGGCACACATCTATAATCCTAACTCTCTTCAAGGATCACAAATTTAAGGCCAGCTTAGGCAGCTTAGTGAGACACCTGTCTCAAAATTAAAAATTCGTACTTTTAAGGTCCGGGAATTTAGCTCAGTGGTTCTGGCACCTGCCTCACAAGCACAAGGACCTGAGTTCGATCCCCGGTACCCGCCCCCCCGCAAAAATCATACTTTTAAGTGAAATAAATAGGAGGCCAGGGATGCAGCTCAGTGGTGCCATGCTTGCCTGGCAAGTGTAAGGTACTGAGTTCAATTACCAGTACTAGGAAAAAAAAAAAAATCTGACACATGTTTAAATATTGCGTTATATGAGAAACCGAAAGTATAAATAAGGACCAAAATGGAAATATTGGAGAGTAAGAAGAAAATATTCACATGGGAAACAGAACAAGGGTAGGGGAGAGAAAGGGAAGGGAAAAGAAAAAAAGAATAGAAAGAAAAAATATAGAAACAAAGCTTTTGTAAATAACAAGGGGAAGGTTGAAAGGAGGGGAGGGGAATGGCAAAAAAAAAGAATAGAAGAATCAAGGTATATTATGTACAGTACAAATTCCCCATGATGAATGTGATCATTATGTATACCAGAAGTGTACGAAATAAAATTAATTTAAAAGATAAAATTAAAGGCTACTAAAAACAACCAGGGAGGCAGTGCGAAGGATCCAGGTCCAACCCTGAGTACCATGGAAAGGAGAGAACACAGAAACAGAATCTGACACCATGCTATTTTCCGTCTAATGAAAGGCAAGGATTACATGCGAACAGCTGTGAAAACCTGATGGAGTGAGCCACAGGAGCCCACAGAACGTGTCCTAGAGTTTGGTGAGTGTGTCCTAGAAACATCAGGAGGCTACTGTGGCTAAAGCCGAGGAGGGAAGTGGAAGAAGACGAGAGTAGGGGATGAGACTGAGGCCTTGGGTTCCATTCCCAGCACCATAAAAACACGACAGGACACAGAATCCCATCGGAAGTCTACTTCAGTAGTTAAGACAGGCTTTGACTAGACTAGCGATGACAGCACTAGTGCAAAGTGATCAAGCTCCTATGACTTTTGTAAAATTCAAGTTTCTACTTGACATTACATTTAATAAAGGGATTGTAAAGTACTCCAACTATGTGGCACTACAATTCTACTATGAAAATACCAGTACCTCATATAAAGGCTTATGATTACTCTTCTCGGCCGATGGCTCCAAGAAAAAACTGTTTTTCTTTCCATGTGGGGTTCTTTCAATAAACCATCCTCCCTCAGACTCTCTGGCAGGAGTCTTCAAAGGAATGGAGCCCGTTTTAGAACTCAGCTGTGGTGTTGAAGCAGTAGTTTCTCTTTGCTGCATCTCTGGAGTATTTGAAACAGAATCAGGATTTCCTTTCCGATATAGAGAGAGCAGTGAAGTGTTCATGTGGTTTGCTGACTGGCAGAAATAGGATTTTAGTATAAATTATTCAACAGGCATTCAAGAAAGGCTCCATTTCCTATACTAATAAGTTTTCTAAATTGTATTTTCAATGAATTCTTCTTGTAATATTTACAATCAGAATGCATAGGCATTTACAGTAAGAGGATTTGCCAACTAAGCACTTACTATTCAAAAAGATTTATTCCTACCAACACTCCAAGTTCATGGAGGGTCAATTCATAATCGGTGACTAAAACAAAAAGTATGGCTGCTTTTTTTATTTTGGTACTGGGGATTGAATTCAGGACCTTGTGCTTGCGAGGCAGGTGGTGGACCCATTGAGCTAAATCCCTGGCCTGGTTACTTTTCAAAAAATACAAGAAAGTATGAAAACAAACTGGAAGTGAGAGTCATTCCTATTCCATCAACTCAGAACTAGATCATATATAACTCAGTCTCATTCCTTTAATACATTAAAAAACAAATTTACCAATAAATGATCAAGTTATAAATAACTGCCACATCTTAGTTAAACCTAAGCATCAATAATGCCAGCACTTTTGCATGAAATATATTTTCTCAACGTTTACTATTAATCCCTTTCTATTTGTGTTTACCCTTATTTCTGACTGTTCTCTTCCCCCTTCCTGCATATAACTGACCATAAACATAAAAATCCATCATTGCACCAGTGTTCAATGTCTCTTACTGTCTGTTAATGCTTTTTTTCCTTGAGGGGAACATAATGATATTTTTAAATTATCAAAGTGGGCCTGGTAAATATCTAGCTTACCTGTGGATCTGTGTAATCTTCTACATTTGAATCACCATCAGAAGAGCTTTCAGTACACCTCAGTAAAAAAAGAGGGGAAAATGATTTAAAGGCGTTTCTATTGCATCCTTAAAAATTACTATCTAAAGCAAGTAAATATATTAAGGCAAAATACTAAAGTGGTTAAAAAGTCCAAACTCTGGAAGCACAGAAACTGGGATTCAAAAATCCACCTTAGCCAGGTGTGGTGGTGTACACCTGTAATCCTAGCATGTGCAAGGCTGAGGCAGGAGGATCACCAAGAGCTCTAGGCTAACCTGGGCTACACTGAGTTCAAGGCCAGCCTAAACTACATAGTTAGACTCTGTCTCAAAAGATAACCAAAAACTGAACATTTAATAACTACAAACTGATACATTTCTGATTGGTGTAAAAATGGTGGATTAGCAACTGTGACGGGCTGCTCTACAATTTATACTCTACCCAAAACAAAACAAAACCAAAAAATCCAACTCCAAGTAGGTTAAAGAGTTAAATATGAGTATAGGTAATACCATTTTATATATTTCTGTGAAAGAAACTATTCTAAACATATCAGCTTAAGCCATAATGGAAAAGGTTATATTAAAAATGCAAAATTTCTCTAATCAAAGACACTGTAAAAATTTTTTAAAAATTTAAAATCTATGATTCAGCAAGCAGAATTAAAAAAAGGAGATATTGCAAACCAAAATAAAAGGCAAAGGGCAAAATGGGACAAACATTTGCAATGAATATTTAAAAAAAAAGAGGTACTATTGAAGATGTAGGGCAGCAGGCTGTAATCCTAGGCCTCTGGGAAGCTGAGGCAACTTAGCAACTTAGCCAGACCCTGCCTCAAAATAAAAAAGGGCAATGATGTAAATCAGTGAGAAGGCCTTGGGTTTAATCCCCAGTACCACAGGGAGTGGGAGAGAAGGGGGCTATTTTATGCAAAGAGCTCTGACACTAATTCAACTATTTCTCAAATAAAAGAGAAGAAAAAAACAAAAAACATAAGCAACCAATTCACACACACAAAATTTCTGACCTTACCAGTTATCAACAAATTTCGTAAGAACCAGGTGTGGTGGTGCATGCCTATGATCCCAGTGCTTGGGAGGCTGAGGAAGGACAATTGCCTCAAGTTTGAAGCCAGCTTAGGCTACGTATTAAGTTCAAGGCAGCCTGAATTACATATTGAGACCCTGTCTCAAAAAATCAAATAAAATTTCAAATATAAACAATATGACTTCCTATAAGCAAGTTGAGTAACCCTTATCTGAAAATACAAAATATACAATGTTCAACAACAATGTGAAACTTGAGCACCAACATGCCACCAAAAGTAAAGTATGTCACACCAGACCTATGAAATAGTTGCAGTGAAAAAGCAGGCATACTAAAAATACTGTACAAAAGTATCTTCAATCTATGTATATACAGGTACATATGAAACAGTAACGAATTTTTTGCTTAGTTGGTTCCAAACCCCGAAAAATGTGAAATCTGAAACACTTGTAGCCCCAAGCATTTTGGACATGGAACATTAAACTTCTAATAGTTTAAGTAGGATTACAAGAATGCAGAGAAGTATGCCCTTTATGCAGAGTTGTTGAGAGAACACAGTAGGATAACTTTTTTATAAAATACCTCCAAATGTGCCAGCAATCTCAAATACGTTAATATCTCTGCCCTCAGAAATTCCAGGTCAGGAATTTAACATAAAAAAGCAATGTGATGTGTACAAAGATATATATACTATGCATTAGAGGATTAGTAATTACATAACAGTGCAAACAGAAACAACCAAATATCCAAATAGGAAGTTAAGAGATGAAAATTGTGAAAAAATCAAATGAAAAAGTTTCAGCTATAAACAGTGAGAAGAGAAAGAAAATTTATTTAAAAAAATACAGTGGCGTACTACTCTGCCATGGATAGGACCATATATCCTACAGATACTAAATAACAAGAGAAGACTGCAAAAACAATTATACCAACAAATTCCACACTTTAGACAAAATGGGCAATTTCTTTTGTTTTATTTATTTTTATTTTTTGGGGAAAGACAGAGCCTATGTACCCCAAATTATCCTCTAACTCATGATACCCTGTCTCACTTCCCAACTGCTCAGATTACAAGCATGTGCCACTGTGCCCAGGGGACAAATTTCTTTAAAAACACAATTCAGCAAAATTGACATTAAGAAAGAAAGAAAAGGCTGGGCGTGGTGGCACACTCCTGTAATCCCAGCACTCAGGAGGCTGAGGCAGGAGGATCGCTGTGAGTTCGAGACCAGCCTGGGCTACATAGTGAGTTCCAGGTCAGTCTCAACTATATAGTGAGACCCTGTCTCAAAAAAAAACAAAAACAAAAACAAAAAAAAAAGAAAGAGAAAAAATCAAGTGTGGTGCCACATGCCTATAATCCCAGCAACTTGGAGGCTGAGGCAGGAGAATCTAAATTCGAGGTCAGCCTGGGCTGCAAGACCTTGTCTCCAATAAAAATAAATAAATAAATAAATAAGTAGGGGGAGTATTTCACTTTCAAGTACTTCCTACTTGTCCAGAGTGGCTATCTGTCCTCTCTTCCCTTCTTCAAATAAATCGTCTTCTTAAAAAATATATCAATAAAAATAAATTTTTTTTAGTTAAAAATTTCAGAGAAGTAAAACTATTGTCCACACAAAGATGCGGACATAAATGGTTTTAGCATATTTGTAACAGTTAAATATTGGCAGCAATTCAACTGTCCCATCAACAGATAAATTCAGAGATTGTGGCACATCCATAACTACCAATAAAAAGCAATACACTACTAAGATATGCAACAACCCTGGTAGATATCAAATCATGTTAGGGGAAAGATCGGAACTTTAAAAATATATACTGGATGATTCTATTCATTCAAAATTTTAGAAAATGCAGTCTAACCTATAGAAACAGAAAGCAAGCCAATGGGTGTTTGGAAATGGGGACTAAAGAGAACATGAAATCTTTGGAGGTTGACAGAAATGTTGTCTTGTGATGGTTTACTGAGCATATACACATATGTAAAAAATCAACAATTTGTGTACTGTTAAAATGTATAGCTTATTCTGCATCAATTACACCTGAATAAAATTATTTAAAAACCCCTCAACATTACTTCTTAAACAAAATCATTAGGCACCTTTTGATGTACTTCCCATTATATCAAGCAGAGAAAAAGATAATGAAACAACTTCATCAGTAATACAAAAAGTATAAAATTTCCAAAAAGTAAAAACCAAATGATATGCTAAGAAAAAAAAATGATATGCTAACAATTAGAAATATTTTTCTACTTTTCTGAGACAAGGTCTCACCTCGAAGTTCAGGGTAGTGCTGAAATATGTAGTGTAAAGATGGCCTCCAACTTGCACCGATCAGCCTCCCAAATGCTGGGATTGAGTTTATTGGTACAATCTAGGTCTACAATACAGTTACATTCATTACTGGGATCCTGTACCTTCACTTGACAGGTCTTGGTTCTCATTAAGAAATATTTCTAATAAGCTACGGAAACACAAAATTGGGTGTCTAAAAGGGTCTAACAAAGCAATTAACACCTCAACTCACTTGAAGGCTGAAACATATACTTAAGCAAACACACAAGGGCACAAAGAAATAGTGTAATGTCTTTGGGGAATGAATACTGAGTGTTCAGTACAGCTGGAAGAAAGGACATGGAGAGGAGGTTAGAAGTATTACCCAGGGCTTTGTTCACCATGAAGTGCCAATGAAAGTTTGATATGAATGTAACACTCTGGGGGTAAAACCCTCCATTTTGTATAACTTACTCATTATCCTCTCCGCCTTGTCTTGGTCTTTTTGTCAGATGCTCATCTTCTAATTCTGTTAGATTCTTAAACTCCTTCTCACTACTAAGTATGTTAAATACTAAAACAAACAAACAAAAATGCCATGAACTGAAAGTCTTTTCTATAACTACTGATAATTCAGCTCTAAAGGACTCACCTTTTTCTACCTGAATCTTAAAAGCATTCCTTTTTCTTCGGCCGTAGTCCATACTGGAAAAGAAAAAAGAAAACCCCACAGATTTTAGTACAGTGGTCTCCACAACTACTTTTTCATTAAGTTTAATCTAAATGGATGACACAAAGTTGCAAAATCATGTATGTCAGTATTCACTGGCCATGAACCTTTTCTCAGACAACTTTTTCTGGGCAGGGTGATGCTCTGTAGTTCAGGCTGGCCTTGAACTCACTCTGCAGCCTTGCCTGGCCTCAAACTGGGAGCAATCCTCCTGCTTCAGCCTCCAAAGAGTGCTGGGATTACAGGCGTATGCCACCAAGCTCAGGTAGACGACGTCTAAGTTTATATTTTTTACTTTTTCTTGATCCTTTTACTAGTTCTTTTTCTTTAAATGTTTTTATTTTGAAATTTCAAGGCAACTTAAATCCTGAAATAATAAACATTCACGCATTTTAACCTATATTCTCAAATTAACATTTTGACACGTTTTACTTATGTCTTTTTACCAAGATAGTGTAGTCATTTGAAAAATTTCACACTTCACCTAAAAATCTGTACACAAACGTATTTATACAGCCATAGTACATTCAGCACAAATTTTAGATGAATGAGATCTAATGTATAGCCCATATGATAACTTTTCAAATTGTTCACCCAAAATACTGGATTTTAAAATTTTAATGTAAAGTGCGACGGTTCATGCATTGACTTGGGTGTCATATCTCTTTAGTCCCTTTTAATTTATAATAATCGTTCTACCTTCTTTGTGACACTGAAATTTTTGAAGGGTTCAGCCAGCTAGGGCATAAAAATATCCCTCAATCCATATTTGCCTTACATTTCCTTGTTATTTAATTCAACTTAAAGGTGCTCAAGGGTAAAAAGTCCCCCCCCCAACACAGTGTATAAATGTGTGACAAATGAGTTCCAAGCTTTTGAACTGGAGATCAATGGCATCAGGCACTGATATCAATGTGAAATTAAGCATCATTAAAACTTTTAAATGGGAGGGGTGGGAGGAAGGAAACTACTTTCTTTTACCTGTACATTCTTTGCAAATCAGATGCTAAGACTCCAGTGTCCACATATTTGCCACATCTATTACTGGCGAGGTACTAAAACAGGAAATATGACAAAGAAAACATTCAGCGTTTCAAATCCGGTGATTGCAATCAAGAGGCGAGAGGCTACTCAAACACACCACGCTTCAATGCAAACTGTTCTACGTGATACGCAGGCCCAGACCACCGCTAAAAGCCACCGAACAATCCATCAGGTCGGGTCGTCACCGGGCCGTGGCCGCAGCCACCGGAGCTGCAGCCCCCTCGCGGTGGTCACGCAAAGGACAGGCTCGCCGCGGGACGGTGGTTCCGACGTGCTGCCTCGAGGCAGTGCGCCTTCGGCCACATCTTTGGAGACTTGGTTTTTAGAGGACGCTGCGATAAAACGAAAAAATCCTGCAAGTACTACTGCGAAACAGGCGCTGAGCCGGCGCCCGCTCCCAGGCAGCCGAGCTTAAGGGGAAAGGAGCACGCCGTTCGCCCACGCGGGTATTTTCCAAGCGGCCGCCGAGTTATCCGGACCACGCCCTCAGCTCCTCGGCCCTTCCCGCTTCAGGAACGATCTACTGCGTACTTATTGCTGCTGGCCCCAGACACCATAGAATGAGCGCCTGCAAACCGAGGCCACGAACAGGGGACCCGCGCGGGCACCACCTCCCCGGCCCCGTTCACCTGCACTACCCGCTGCTTCAGCCTGCGGTCAGCCGGCACCGCCAGCCGCGGCCGCATGGCGCCAGGGGCCTCTTTCTCACGCCGTACGGCGACGCCCACGCGACCAGAGTCCTCCGCTGTCCAGAAGCCGCTTACTCTGCTGGCCTCTCGGGCCTACCGAAGCAACACCAAGGCGACCGCATCGCCTCTTCCGGAAGCCAGTCTCCTTGGCTTTGCGTCCCGAACCAGCCAACAGAAAGTGGCCTCAAGGCAGTCTCCCCGCCTACCGGAAGCAGCCCACCGGAAGTGGCCCTAGGAAAACCCTCCGGCTACCGGAAGCAACCCGGGGCGACACGCCCCTCATCGCCCACCGGAAGTGGCCTGTGGCTGTTCGTTGTGCTCCCCTTTCCGAACGCGTTTGTTAGCCTGGACCGGCCGACGAGTCTAAAGAGGAAGCAAAATGCCGCTGGGCGGACGCCGACCTGCCCGAGGGGGCTGGGCCGCGCTGCGGACGGTTCCTCAGGCACCTCAGTCTGGAGACCCGCACCAGGGCCGGTGCGCACATAAAACGTAACGTTACCTGGAGGAGTAGGCCATTCCTCTGCTTTTAGACCTCACTAGCTCATACGCTTTGGCCAACAGATTGTTTTGCATTTCTGGGCGGTGGGGTGTTGAAACGAGCAATTACTTCAGGCTGGCCACGAACTCATAGCAATGCTCCTGCCTCAGCGTCCCAGGTGCTGGGTTTACAGGCGTGTGCCCCAACACCCGGGCTATCAACGGATTTTTTGAGCACGGTCAGAAGGATCCCACATTTTTCTTTAGTGGACGTTCTGCCCAAAGAGGTTTATCATATGATTACTGATTCACTCATTCCCCCAAAAGAAATGTATTTGTATCAACTCTCCATGAGGAATGTAATCATGTGCTACAAGCGTACAAAATTTGTAAGTTAAAAATAAATTTGTCAGAAGTTGCAGGTTTTAAGTTTCTGTTTACTTGATTTGTTTTCAACATTCCAATGTCAGGTCTTAAGTGGCTCATAACAGTATTAAGTGCCACCTAAGTAGTGTACTGAACGGGGCCACGAGGACATGGATGTAGGAGGGGTTAAGACGTTAACACCTAACTTTTATCTTCTAACTTTATCATCTTACCCATGTTGTAACTTCACTGCAAAATGGAACTTTAAAAGCTAGATTTTTTTTTCTTTTAGAAATAAGCCACTTCAGTCCTTCCTGCTGAGCACATAACCAACACCTCCTCTTCTCTGCCCAAAAGAAATGACAGAATCTGTAGATGCCACCAGCGGAGGAGGTTGGAATTCTGTTGCCTTTTCACAAGAAAAGAGGAAGAGGAGAGTTGGGCATGTTGGTGCAGCCTTGTTAATCCCAGCACTTTGGAGGCTGAGGCAGGAGGATCACTTCAAATTCAAGGCCAGCCTGGGGCACATAGTGAGACCCTGTTTTAAAAACAAAACAACAACAACAACAACAACAAAAAACCAAAAAGGAGCTGAAGGTGGAGTGGTAAAGTAAGCTGGAGATGTGACTGGTTTGTGCTCCTCCTCTCTCTGTCCCTTACCATGAAAGACCCTTACCAACCTATACGTGGGAGACAGTGACCTGAGGCGAATGGGCCCCTCCATCTCCTGGGAGCCAGCTCTGAACAAATCTTTTTCCTTTTTACCAAAATGTATAGCTTCTGATTGGTCAGCGATAAGCAAAGGAACTTGAGCCCATGAACCTAAGTGGCCAATGCCAAGGTCACTGCTGACATCACTCGGAAGAGTTCAGGTCAGATGTCCATCCTCTGCAATGGTTTTCAAGTGCCTGTTAAGGATATATTTCCCACTACAATACTTAAAGTATCTGCCTGGCTCCAACTTCACTTCCTGATTCTTTCATGTCTCTCTTCCATCATACTGGGGTTTAACTCTTTTTTCCTCAGCTCCTGGAACTGTCATTCTATTTTCTGTGTTTTTTTTTTTTTTTAACTACTACTCTGAGCACCTCATGTAAGCAGAATCATATGTATTTGACTTTTTATGACTAGCTGATTTCCTTGAATGTCCTCGGGACTCACCCATGTTGTAGCACATATCAGAATTTCTTCCTGCTAACCTGAGCAACATTACATATATGTACATGTTACGTTCACGTGAGTTGATTCCATGTTGTAGCAACTGTAATTAATGCTGCCTTGAGTGAACAAATACCACCCTTTGAGATCTTGCTTTCAATTTTTTGGATATATATACTTAGGAGTAGAACTGCTGAATCATTTATGAATGTTTTTAAGAATTTGTGTTTTTCTAAATTGTGCAGGCTGGCATCAAATTTGCAATCCTCCTGCCTCAAACTCTGAAGTAGCTGGGATTATAGGTGTCTGCCACCATACCTGGTAGCAATTAAATTTTACCAGTCAGAAGTCTATTCAGATTTTCTATTTCTTCCAGATTTACCTTTTTTTTTTTGGAGACAGGGTCTCACTATGTAGTGGAGACTGACCTGGAACTCACTATGTAGCCCATGCTGGTCTCGAACTCACAGCGATCCTCCTGCCTCAGCTTCCCAAGTGCTGGGATTACAGGCGTGAGCCACCATGCTCGGCTCAGATTTACTTTTGATAGTTTTGTGTTTCTGAGAGTTTATCTAGGTTGTCCAATTTGTTGGTGTGTAACTTCATAGTACCCTCTCATTATCCATCCTGTTTCTGTAGAGTCAGTAGTAACGTCATCATGTCTGTTTCTTCCTTTTAGTTGTTATTTTTGAGACAGGGTCTAACTACGTAGTTCAGCCTGACCTTGAACTATATAGCCCAGGCTGGCCTCAAACTCGAGGTGATCCTCTTGCCTCAGCACCCAGTGCTGGTATCAGACATGAATCAGCATCATGTCCATTTCTGATTTTAGTAGTATTGAGTTATTTTTGTTTAGTCTATGTAGCTACGGATTTTTCAATTTTTTTTCTGGTATCAGGGATTGAACTCAGGACCTTGCGTTTGGGAAGTAGGTGCAGTGCCACTGAGCTAAATCCCCAGCCAACCCCAGATTTTTCAATTTAATATTTTGAAAGAACTAATTTTTTATTTCAATATTTTTCTATATTCTTTTTCTATTTTGTGGGAGACCAGAGGAGAATTGAGGCCTAATTGGCCTGTGTGAACACATAGGAGAAAAGCTGCACTCAGGGGTGATTGCACATTACAGGTACTAGGTAAGAGTTAAGACAGCTGAGATTAAGTTGTTTACCTGAGCACATACTAATGGATAAGAGGAATCTTGTGTTACTTTGATCGTCGTACTGTGTTTAGGTGAATAAAGGCAAGATAAACCAGAAGCTGGGGGCTCTGCCTATTAAGAGGCCAGAGCCCCCTGGCTGCCCACATGTTAAAGTAACTCCGAGTCTGTCATTCATCCTCATTTGCCACTGGGTCAGGGAGAACAAAGTAGGGTGTCTAGGTACCCCAAAAGTGATGCATGGGTGGGGAAAGCTCAGAGGAGTGGGCTGGCTATCCTTGCAATTGCAAGGGAAAGAGTGTAGGAAAGAGGAAGTAAGGAATACTGTGGCTGACTGGCCTGGCCAGGCTTTGCCTCTGAGGGTCTTGGGTCCCTCCTGCCCTAGAAGCCACCTGTGGGGAGCTAGCCCACTCCTCTGAGCTTTCCCATAATATATTCAGATACAAGACAGGGTCTTACTACAGTGTAGGATGGTCTCAAACTTGTGACAATCCTCCTGCCTCAGCCTCCCAAGTGCTGGGATTACAGGCATGGGGGTCACCACACACAGCTAATTATTGGCTTTTTATCATGGCCATTTTCTTATCCCAAAGTTTGTATTCTTCAGTTTTGACATTGCAACCATGTTTTGAGTTTTTAGGTATAAGAGACAAAAACTATCATAACTAAAAATGGAAATTTAGTAATTACTATTCATTATGATGCCAGCTTTTATATTTTCTTAGGATAAAACAACAAAGAAAGAATGTAGGATAGTCACTTTCATGTTCAACTTCAGAAAGAATGTGAGATGAAGCTTGTGTTTAATAAAATTTAAACCAGTTTTAATAAAACCTTTCCTGATTTGAGTGATTCACTCAGCAATCATTTACTAAGCATCTGCTATTGACAGGATACAAAGTACAATGGATACAAAAATGAATAGAATTTGGGACCAGAGATTTAGCTCAGTGGTTGTGCCTCACAAGTGCAAGGACCTGAGTTTCATCTCTGGAACCAGGAAAAAAAAAATAGAATTTGTTAGTTTTATCATAACCTAAAGTAACTTTCTTGGCATGTAAGAAAAGCAGTTAGTGAGATTAGTATTCATGTGGCTTGTGGACAAGATACAATACACAGCAATAGCTGATGTAGTATCTGTAGATTGTACTGCTAGCTTTAACCTATGAGCGAGCCCTTAATGAATCTAAGAACCCCAGCTGTGTCAGGCAACTCCAGTTGGTTTTGCCTTTACAGTAATTCCCGTCTATTCTATTTTCCAAGTGACCTCCAGGCTGACAAACTTACCCCCTTTCATTTCACCACACAGCCAGGCAATATTGTATATGTAAATCAGATCGAAGTACTACACTCCTTGACACTCTCCACTGATTTCTCATACGAGAATAACAGTTAACTCCTGCCTGTGCCTGAATTCTCGTCTGTCTCACTCCTCTCTGCTTCAGCCATGCTAGGATCCCCACCTCCACCTCTACCTTTATTTCTAACGGGGTCACATCGAGCTTCTGTCACTGTGCCTTGCGAAACACCGCCTGCACACCTTCCCGCGGCTCTCCTTCAGATTTCTGCTTCCACGTGGTTCCTCCGCCTGGCTGTCTCACTCAGCCTCCAGGGTTCCCCGGCAAGTACTCACAAGGGCCAGTCACTCGTGGGTTTACTTTCCTGCCTTTTCCCCACGCAGTGCACGCGGCAAGCCCGCAGACTCCCCCACCCCACGTTCCCCAGGTGCTCCTCATGTTGATCCACGCACCGCACGTGCACGGGCCGCACGCCTGGCAGGTGAGCCCGGTGTCCTTACCTCGCGGGGCTATTACTCCTCTCCAGCCGACCGGCCTTCCAGGTAGGGGCTACTTCAGTGCCCGCGCCTCCCCAACCACCAAGGCAGCGTCCAATTAGTCTTCCTGGTTCTTTGGTTCTGCGGGGTGCAGGGAGTAACTGTAGGGAGGTGTGTTAATGAGTGAATGGGTGGTAAGGGTAATGCATGCAGTTTTTCTAGATCTTAAAATTCGGAGAGGACACTCTGAAAAACTGAGCGCTGGGAGATCACCGCGGAGCCCGGTGTGCACGGCTAGATCTGCGCTTCGGGAAGAAAATCGCTCGCGTGTTTCACCTAACAAGTGCCAGGGCTAGGGCAGGTACTAGCGACAGTTTCTCCCCCGCGCGGGGTTCAGCTTCTCTCTGCTACCACAGAGTACCAGAAACAGGAAGCGCAGAACGCCGAACATAGGTAGCTGAGGCCCCGCCAGGCGCCTGCGCAGTACAGTGAGGTTCCCCCACCCTCCAGAGCCCGCCCCTAGTGACCTCACTTCCTACCATCAGCCCCGCTCCTTACAGGGTCATCTGTTAAGATTCAACAGGCGACTGGTATAAGACCCAAACCATAACACAAGGCAAACAGCTCTTTCTGGGTAGCAAGCCTATCTGCATTCAGTAAATACTCTTCACTAACTGTCCGTCACCATATCTGGAGTTACCAGGTAATGTAGAAACTCTATCTCTTGAAAGCGCTCGCGCCGACGGAGTACACTTCCCAGCATGCCTCAGCACCGACAGCCGTTCTTAGACTACAACTCCCGGCATACAGCTGGGCTCGGAAGCGCGCCACACGCGACGCGGGCCTGTGACGTGAGCGGGCCTTTGAGGCAGGCGGTCCTTTGAGGCAGGCGGCGGGCGGGCTGTTTTTGGAGCAGGGAGCTACCACAGCGGCGGAGGATGGAGGCGGTGGTGTTTATCTTCTCTCTGCTGGACTGCTGCGCGCTAATCTTCCTCTCCGTGTACTTCGTATCCTTGCCTGAGGCGGGTGGCGGCTGAGGCGCGCCGGGCGGGAGCGGCGCGAAGCTGAG
>NW_022900923.1:792306-793931 GCF_012274545.1 Fukomys damarensis | reverse complement strand
CGGGGAAGTAATTTTTTTTTTTTTTTTTTTTACTTGTTACCGAAGCGAGCACGGAAAGTCATTTCCTCTTTTTGGTACCGGCGATCGAACTCAGGACCTTGGGCTTGCGAGGCAGGCACGGTGCCACTGAGCTGCATCCCCGGCCTACATTTCTTGATTTCAATGCCTGAGTATTTTCCTCTTCTGGAGGGAGCATCTGGGTCTTTTGGGCGGGGGGCGTTGAAAAGCAAAAATGTTGTGACTCACAATTTAGGTTTAAGTTCTTAACTATAGGAAGAATGCACAAGGAATTCTGAATTCGTCCCCTTTCCTGGGACGTCGCGCCTACCTCTTTCTGATTCAGTTGAACTTACTGTTTGGCAGGGCGTGCTAACTTTAGGTTAATTGTACAGAATATGGTTTTAGTATGTCTTCATATTTCATTGTGGACAGGCAGCCTGTTTTAATGGAAAGGAACACGGTTTGGGATCAGGAATCCTTGCTGAGTTATTTGTTGTCCACTTTACTTTGCCTGTCTAAGCCTCGGTTTTCTTAGCTTTAAAATGGGAAATGTCTGTTTTCTAGATCTGTGCGGAGAGAGTGTCTTAAGCACCAAGTACACTGCCTGCCTCAGCACATGTCTAGCAAGTACAGGTCTGCGTTCCCACTTTACTTCCTCCAGTGGAGCGGCAGTGTTTAGTTTGAAGGTTTCTCATGTGAAAGCCCTGAATCTTGCTAGGTTTGGGGAGCTGAAGCTCACTGAAAAGGCAGCATTACTTGCCTGACTCTTTTTTTGCCTGAGTTCTAAGGACTATGCCCCTGTTGTTATATAAGGAACTGGAGTTGTATTACAGCCAGGGAGATGAAACTGGACTATTTGCACTTTGGAAAATTAACTTTGATCATTTAAAATAGGTTTGGTTTACACAAATTTTATAGGAAAATGTTAGGTGGACTGTTAAATATTAAGGTACATTCAGAATGTGTTATGATGCTGAAAATAAAACCCAAGGCTTAATGGACGTACTGTACCATTTAACTACACTCTCACAGCCCCACAGGATGTGTTTTGATGAAATTCAGCATATTACTGTATTTTAAGGTTGTTGCTTTTAGTATTAGGTAAGAGATGGAAATGGTCAGAGTAGACAATATAAAATTCTGGAAGATTCTTGAACTTTGATGAATGCAGTCTACAGAGGAAAGGGCAAGAGCAAAGGTGTAGAGACAGGTGTGGTCATTTCAGTTGTGGGAGATGGTTGAACACAGGCTATTTGCGTGTTTAAGATACTAGATTGGGTTTTGGTTGCTTGAAAGCTAAGGGGAGAGCTTTCACTTTTTTTCCGAACAAGAAGGAAACTGACAAAGGGAGGGGGTAGATCAAAGGATAGAAAATGTCAGGAGAAATGATTTCAAGACATTCAACATGTGATAATAGTTAAGGGACATTTTCAAGTGAACAAAAGTAGACTAATGTGATAAGTCTCATGTTTCTGTCACTCATTATATCATTCAGTTCAGTACTTTTTTTTTTTTAATTTTATTGAGTTTATTGGTACATTTTAGGGATACAGTACAGTTACATTCATTGTTGGGATCATGTACCTTTACATGGCAAGTCTTGATTCTCATTTTTTCCCCTTACC
>NW_022900923.1:777724-789684 GCF_012274545.1 Fukomys damarensis | reverse complement strand
GGTTCTCAAAGTAGGTGTTCATGATCCTCTGGATTTCTTTTGGATCTGTTGTGACTTCGCCTTTTTCATTCCTGATTGCATGGATCTGAGCCTTTTCTTTCCTTTTTTTGATAAGATTAGCTAAGGGTTTGTCAATTTTATTTATTCTTTCAAAAAACCAGCTCTTTGTTTCATTTATTTTTTGTATCGTTTTCTTAATTTCAATTGCATTGATTTCTGCTCGGATCTTTATAATTTCCTCTCTTGTTCGAGCTTTGGGTTTTTCTTGCTCTTGTTTTTCTAGGAGTCTAAGTTTCATCGTTAAGTTGTTTATTTGAGCCCGCTCTGTTTTCCTAGTGTGGGCATTCAATGTTATGAATTTTCTACGTAGTACTTTTCTTTATATGTCCATCTGCCCCTCTAATTTTATTTGTTGTTAATGTACCTATACTACCACTGATGAATATAAATATGTAATAAAAATACAAATTAAACAAATTTTTTGTGTTTGTACTGAAGCATTTCATTGCGATGCATGTTTATGGTGGAGAATTTGGAAAACTATAAGAAAAAAAAAAAGCAATAATCCAACGTTTTCTTTTTTTTAGACAAAATCTCAGGCTTACCTGGAACTCACTATGTACATAAGCCCAGGCTGATCTTTTTTTTGTCTTTTGAGACAGGGTCTCCCTATGGAATTAAGGCTGGCTTTGAGCTCACTGTGTACCCCAGACTTGCAGTGATCCTCCTGCCTCAGCCTCTTCAGTGCTGGGATTGCGGGCATGTGTCACCACTCCTGGCTGTAATCCAACTTTGGAGATTTAACCACTCATTGTGACCATATTGTATGCATAAATTTGTCACATTTTATTTATTTGCTTTTTAAGCCTTTAAGGACATTTTATGAATGTATCACAAGCACTATTATAGTATTGAGAATTCAGATTTTTTAACTCTTTTTCTCAACGCTGGTGTTTGAACCCAGGTCTTGCACTGCTTTACCACTGAGCTACATCCCTGGAATTTTAACTTTTGAAATATTTTTGTTGGTTTTATTTTCCATTTCTTACAGCTGTTCCACATTTAAAAAATGCTTTGTTGTTGTTGTTTTTGGTACCGGGGATCGAACTCAGGTCCTTGGGTTTGCAAGGCAGGGCTGGACCACTGAGCTAAATCCCTGGCCCTTAAGAAATTTTTATTAGTACATATTTGCAGTGTATAATTACATTCATTGTGGCTGCTGCAATTTGAGGAACTCAAACTAAATATTCTGAGTCAGATTAGATTTGGCTCCAATGCAAGGAATAAATACTTTGTAAAAGTTTTTGAAGGAATGTAAATGAGAAAATTGAGTTGTCTAATGAGCACAGTTTAGGAAAAATTTAACTTTTTCAAGTCAAACCACATTCTGCCTTGTAGCTGTGATTGTATCCTGAAATTTCAATATTTACATTGTTATAATTCCAGGCAGGGATTTAGCTCAGTGGTTCCACTGCCTGCTTCATGAGTGCAAGGACCCGAGTTGAATCTCCAGTACCAAAAAAAAAAAAAAAGAAAGAAAGAAAGAAAAAAAATATATGTATATAAAGTTCCTTATCTTGATTATCAGATAATTACATTGTCTGATTTAGAATGTGATTACATTAATGCTAGATCATGTTGTTCAAAATTAAACAAGGTAAGATACTTTGCTCATTTCCTGGCTTTGAAGTTCATTCATTTTTCATATTAAAGATTACCATAGCTAATCAATATACAGGTTTTGATTTTACTGCATGTTGATTTTAGGGTGCAAATTAATTGGAATGTTGATAGAACTTCTGTGTTTTGCAATATTTTAGATCATGAAGTTATGCTAGAAGATCTGATTGAAATTTATTGCTCTACTCTGCATATAGTCCTTGTCTACAAAAGACTTCTATTCAGACTAAATGACAGCAGTTTTGTTTTCAGACCACCACCACCAACACCAGTCCTCTCCCTTCCCCTTTCCCTCATGGAAAATGCTCAGTCTGTCTTTTAGAATGAAGGAAAACCTTACTTTTGGGGATAGTGGAAAATGATTTTTTTCAATTTTTTTGAGACAGAGTCTCACTATGTAGTTTAGGCTGGTCTTGAACTCACTGTGAACTTGCAGTGATCATCCTGCATACTGGGTTTACAGATGTGTGCCACGTGGTGAATTTAGTTGATTTTTTTTTTAAAGGCCATTTTGCCTTTGTGTGTGTGTGTATTTTGTGGTGCTAGGGATCGAACTCAGGACCTTGTCCTTGCAAGGCAAGCCACTGAGCTACACCCCCGGCATTTGCCTTTAGTACAGTCAGAACTTTATGTGGAAACCAGTTGTTCCTGGTTCATTTTATGCAGTGAGCAAAGTTTTCTGGATGAAAGTTCATGTAAAAATAAACTGAGAAGTGCTTTTTGGCTTGACCTAAAAATAATTCCCATGTGCCTTTACATCTTACCTTAGTTTTTCTGGCCCATGAAGAAAGAGTTATATTTTGTTTAGAAAACAAAACAAAACTGGAAAGCTAAAATTTCTGGTAACTTATATTCCTCTTCTCTTTTGAAAACAGATTTTTTTTTTTGTACTGGGGATCAAACTCAGGATCTTGTGCTTGTGAGGCAGGTGGCGGCACCACTGAGCTAAATCCCTGGTCCCTGAAGACAGATTTTTTTTTTTAATTGAAAAGATTACTTAATATTTTAGGTGCTTTGTATGTTTTCATTCATAAAAGTAAAGTGTACAAAGAAAGGAGTACCTGTATTCTTCTGCTGGAAAGGTTTCTCCTTAGATTTGAAGTTTGAAGTTGTTTTCCAATCTTAATTTGTATGACAGTTACATGTGAACACAAAGTCAGTGACACTGAAGTTTATAGTGAACAACAGCAGTCCCTTTTTGACCTTTTGAGTGCTGATTGCCTTGCATAATAGGGACAACTGATTTCAATACTTGGGTTATGAGATTTTTTTCCTTGTATTTATATGCCTATTTCTTTCTTATATGCTTACCCTGCTATTTTTTAATCTGTGTTTTAAATATTGTCCATTGACATAGTATGGTAGAAAAGATTTCATTTGTTAGGTACCCCCTTAAGAATCAATCTGCTTTTCTATCCCATCTTTGTCTTTTACTTTTTGGGCTAAATTGATATTCGCTGTCATCGTGGTGTACTGTAAAAATATAAATATTCTTTATTGTTGAGCCTCAGAATAGACAGTGAAAATTTTCTTGTGTTTTTCCCTGGGTAGCTTTGTCTTTCCCAGTGTCCATAATTGCCACTTTTCTATTATTTATAACTAAGTACGTCTTTGCAGGCTTTCACATGGTAAAATGCATTAAAATAACCTGTCAGTTAAATGTTTCCCAGGGAACATCTCTCTTTGAGGCCTCATCCTTTTGCTGTCTTCTGCCTTAGTTTTCATTCTGGAGCTTGTGTGCTGTATCCCGTCATTCCTGGATTTAATATCTTGATCTTGTGTCTCACTTTGTTGATGTTGCCTCTTGAAATTTGAGACATAGGAATTGACTTTCTGAAATGTTTATTTTTTAAATGTCTTAGCCATACCCTTGAAAAATGATTTATCTGAGTACAGGATTCTAGGTTAGAAATAATTTTTCTTTTGGATTTTAAAGACATGGTTTGGTGATCTTCTCAGTTTCAGTGTTGTTCAAGTGGGACATCTAATGCCATTTTGATTGTAAACCCCCTCCCTCAGTTTTTATGGGAGATGGAACCCTAGCCAGCTATGTCTCACGCATGCCAGCATTCTGCCACTGAGCTATACCCCTGCCCTGTTACTGTTTTTTTGTGATTTCTCTTTTTCCCCTAGCTTTTCTGTGTCCTTGGTATTTTGATTTTGTAGTGGGGTGTTTTTGGGTACTTTTTTTAAAAAAAAAAATAGCGTCTTGATGTCTAGTTCAAGGTGGCCTTGAACTCACTGTGTAGCCCAGGCAGGCCTTGAATTTGTGGTGATCCTCCTGCCTCCGCCTCCTGAGTGCTGAGATTACAGGTGTATGCAACCTTTTCCAGCATGGGTACTTTTGTTCAGGCCCTTTTCATTCATAATTTTAAACATCTGATAGGTTCTCGCTGTATGAGAATTAATTTCTCTTTTTCCTTTCTTTCCTACTACCTTTATTCCTTCTTCACTCCACCTCTCTTCCTTTTCCTTTTTTGTTTTGTTCGCTTGGATACTGGTATTGAGCCCAGGGTTTTGTGCGTGCTAAGCGTGTGCTTGTGTTGTGCCACCCAGCTGCATCCACAGCTCCTCTTGTATGCTGATTGATAACCTCTTTGCCTGTATTGTCTTTTCTTGTCATACAACTTCCTATGACTAGGTAATTGATCTGCCAATTTTTTCCCGTGTTTTTTGTTTTATGGTTTCTTTTGCTTTATCATCTGATTTTCCAGTAAATATAGCATGTATGTTAAAATTGTAGTTTCTAAGAGCTGTTTGTTCTCTTGGTTTATGTTTGTTTGATTTGCTTAGTTCTGAGACTACTGATTGTAGTATTTGTTGTTGTTGTTGTTGTTGTTGTTGTTTTATTGTATTTTTAAAATTCTCTGCTTCCAGCATTGTACATAGATTCCTTTCCCTTCATGTTCCCACCTCCACACCTGCTGTCTTTCATTTTGGTGGTTTTCCTCAAATTTCTGATATTGGCTATCCATTCATGTTTAAACTCCCTGAAAGCTCATTAGATGGTCTGTGCTTGCTTACCAACTGGTAGACTGTTATAGGGTTGTTGGTGTTTACCTGGATTTTTGTGGAATACCTGAAAATGGCAGGATTTTGGGAGGTGTTTTCTTGAGTCATTAAATTATTCCAGAGAAGAATCCGCCAAGCTCCTCCCTGGTTGATAAAAGTCTAGTGTCAAGCTGTTTTGTTTTGTTTTGTTTTCAAGAAAAAGTGTTGTTCTGTAGTCCAGGTGACCTTGAACTTCCTATAGAGTGTCAATTTTTTCTGCTACAATCATAATTTGTATTTAAAATTTCTGTGCTAACAAGAAAGGAAGACTCTTGGTGAGTTGAACAATGCAGCTGTAGCTGGGAATGCATGGGATTTCCAGAACTCTACAGTGAGCAATCAGGAGAGAGCATGGGAGCCATACCAGGGGGCCGGATCTGTCTTCCTGGTTCATTATCATTTTAGTCCACTTTCATCTGTTATAAGTGCTTAAAGCACTATTTATTTTTGTTTTTTCCTGAATGTGAAAAATGGCTTTCTTAGCATTCTGGAGAAGGGAAAATGTTTTAAGGTTGATGTTCTAACTTAAACATGTGGATATCAGTTATCTCACATTATAGTAAGACACTTTAACCTAGATACATACAAAGTAAATTAATATGCTGTAACTGAAACTTGCTTAGTGAACCAATTCAAGCCTTTGTTTAGGATAAGATGAAATTGAAATTTAAGTGCTTTATCTTTAAACTGTGCCTTCATGTATTTGCATGGGGTAAGCAGTTATAGCAGTATGCAAATCTGGTACATCTGAGTCTAAAAATAGTTTTGAAATGGTAGCTTGTAATTCTCTGAGCATTCATTGATTTAGCTTCAAATAACATGGACAGCCAGGTAGATGGAGCAGTGAAGTATAACACTGTGACCTTCCCTTGCAGTGGGTAATTCCAGAAATGATTGGCCATTCTGTTGTCACTGTATTGATGCTTGTTTCATTGCACTGGTTCATCTTCCTTCTCAATTTACCTGTTGCCACTTGGAATATATATCGGTGAGTATTCTTTTTTTTTACTGGTTTGAGTTAGAACAGATTTAACAGCTTTCTCTCCACAAAAGTATGTGTCAGTAATAAAGAACAGCCAAATGCCTTATTAAATCAAGGTAAGTATTTCTTTGCTTTGATATATTAGGCAAAAATCAGTCTGTATGGCTAAGTCTTGTGGTAAGGCACAAATTTACATGCATAAATTTATAAAATATTGTTCAATTGTGTTGTCTAAAGTCTTGAGTTTTATTTTTTTTGTCTTGAGTATCATTTTCCTTTAAGAATAGTCAAAAGCCTGATAATAATCTTTGTTTATACCTGAAGTTGTTGGGGTTTTTTTGTTTGTTTGTTTTTGTTTTTGTACTAGGGATCAAACTCGGGACCTTGTGCTTGAGAGGCAGGCAGCAGTACCATGAGTTAAATCTCTACCTGAAGGTTTTGTTTTTTGAGACAGGATCTCACTATATAGTCCAGGCTCACCTTAAATTCACAAAGAAGCCCAGGCTGGCTTTAAACTCATGGCAGTCTTCCCCGGAGTGCTGGGATCGCAGAAGTATTCCACTATGCCCAGCTCTATACTTGTTTTATTTTTTTAATTGTAAAATTTTTTTTTTTGGTATCAGGGATTGAACTGGGGTCCTTGCACTTGTAAGGCAGGCGGAAGCACCATTGAGCTAAATCCCTGGCCCTCTATACTTGTTTTATTTGTTTGTTTGTTTTTTGGTACCAGGGATCGAACTTGGGACCTTGCACTTGCGAGGCAGGCAGTGGAACTACTGAGCTAAATCCCCGGCCCTCTATACTTGTTTTAAATTAGAGTGTACTGTACTTAAAATATCCCGAAGATTGTACAAGCACACACTTGTAATCCCAGCATTCAGAAGGCTAATGCAGGGTGATCACTGTTAATTCAAGGCCAGCCTGGACGACATAGCAAAACCCTGTCTCAAAAACAACAAAATACTGTATTCCAAAGAAAATTACATTTTAAAGCCTGTAAATTAGGTAACTTGCCATATATTTTGACTTTGTAAATTTAGAATGTTTGATTAAAAACAGTACCATGGAAACATTAAGTATAATTTTATTGAACTATAATACGTAGCATATTTTCCTGTGAAGAACTGGAATAATCTTGACAAGCTTGGAATTTTGATGTTAGTTGGTTGCTGCTTTATTGTATTTTTAGGCTTTATTTTTGTTAGGGAATTGATCATGTTAAAGTATGCTGTGACGCCCCTCACAGGCTGCATTCTCCTGGTACATCTTGGCTCCTAAAATGACCTCATGCCCTTATCTCTGGTTCCCCCCACCCCCAAGGCCACAGTGGTCCAGGAAAGTTGAAACCTGTGTCTGCAGGACTGGGCCCATAAAAGCAATCTGGCCTGTGATAGGTTAAAAGTAGCTCACTCCTCATAAATAAGCAATAGCCCACCCCCAAACTGATAAAAGGACCTTCCTTTCTTTGTTCTCTCTCTCCTTCTGCTTCTTCCTCCTCCTCTGTCTCTCTCTCTCTCTCTCTCTCTCTCTCTCTCTGCCTTCCTGCCTCCTGCTCGCCTTCCTACAATAAAGATCTCCTGCTGGACCTCTCGGTGCGTGAGTGACCTAATTGGGAAGGGGCACCCGAAAGGGCACGCGAACCCCCTTTCAATTTTAATAGTGTATCTCTTTTTTGGGGGGGTTAAAACCATTCACTGGCCGACTTGTAAGCATGGTGTTACAGAGTACAGTTAGAATAAAAGGAACAAAGAAAAAAGTACAGGAAATGGAGTAAAATAAGGAGCATAAACGGGCAGTGGAAGGCAATGGTGAGGGGAGGACAGCCTTGCCAGGGTCAGATAGCCCCTGAGCAGGGAGAGCTTTCCATCCTTGCTCTCTTCCAGAGGGCAGGTCCCTGGGTAAAGGCTGTTAGGTCTCTTACTGCTTTGCCAGGATCTGCTGTGGACACTGACACCCCATCTGAGCCCTCACGCTGCTGAGAGCCGGTCCCAAGGGATTCAGCGTGGCCATTTCTCTCTGGACTGGTCACTAAAGGACAGATTTGGGAGTGAGAATGGGGACTGGAACCGATGGGTCTGTGGATGTTACCGATGTCCCACACCACACCCTCCGATGTCCCACACCACACCCTCCGGCATCTTTGTTAGAAATGCCAGGAGAGCGCCCCCCACAGTGGCTTCCAAGTGTGAAGTCGCATTTCAGTGTGAGTTCAGTTTCCGTTGCTGTGATGATTGAGTATCTTCTAATGTGTTCATTAGCAATTCTTTTATCTTTTTGCTTTTTTTTTTTTTTTTTAGTAGCAAAATATTTATTGGTACACTTTAGGTTGTCATAATGATAACACTCATCGTAGGGAACTTGCTTTATGTTTTTATTATTATTATTTTTTGGTGCTGGGAATCGAACTTGGGACCTTGGCGCTTATGAGGCAGGTGGCGGAACCACTGAGCTACATCCCTGGTCCTATATGTTTTTGAACAGCCAAGTTGACATGAAAATAATGCTTTGGAAAGATTTCTCTGGAGCCACTGTGTACTGTCAGTGAAGAAGAACCAGCAAGGAGGGAAACCAGTTCAGAAAACGGGGCAGAAATAGAACAATGTTGTGATTGTGGGGAAAGGGACAACTCTGAAAATAGTGGTGGGAAAAGAACTGGACAGCACTTTAGACTGTGCATAATGAGAAGAATGGTATAAGAAGTTTTTAAGGACCACCAAAAAATGGTGAAACTTTTCTTAGATAACCTAGGAATTAGTAAACAGTAATACTTTTGAGGCTATTTGGAGATGTTATCTGGATATTCAAGTGTAACTGCCCTCTATTTAGGTATAGGTGGGACAGTAGGATTTTGCAGAGAATTTAAAGACTTGTGAAATTCAGAGAAGCCTTTGGATTTCATAGAAATGATAGTTGGGAAACAGAGTGTGTGGTAAGAGTGAGGAAGCCTGGGTTGTACTAGGAGAACTGTGACAGGAGAGCTGCAGGCAGCTGTAAACTGGGTTTGATACAAGGTGTGCAAGGGACACCCTTAGTCTAGGTATTGAAGCCCAGACACTCAGTCTAACCCATTCTCTCAAAGTATCCCAAATTCCTAATCTCCAGAGAGAAGTTTCTGAGAATTTGATAAACTGATTATTTTTTGGTTTTTTTTGTGTTTTGAGACAGGGTCTTGCCGTGACTTTCAGGCTGGCCTTGAACTCACTCACTATGTAGCCCAGGCTGGCCTCAAACTTGGGGTGATTCTCCTGCCTCAGTCTTTCAACTGCTAGGATCATACCATGCGCCGTCACACATGGCTTGTGCTTGGTTTTGGAACTTCCTGTAATTGAATGGAAAAAGGGTTTGGGATGACTGGTTTGGTAGGTTTCTACAGATGATGAGTAAAGGTCTCAGTGCACAAGATACCCTTCTCTGGAATGTTGCTGTATTTTTCTCACAGTGTAGAAAATCATACCAAATTAGCAATATTGGAACCTGCAAAGGAAAAGTAATGGTAGTCTGTGACATTATATTACTGTCTATATTTGGTATGAATTTAAGGCTGGTGTCATTAAGGCTGCTCATATTTAAAGGTTGATTATCGTTGGTTACTTACTTTGCTATTGATGTGATTTTTCTCCTAATGTGTGTTTCCATTATTAGGTTCATTATGGTGCCAAGTGGCAACATGGGTGTGTTTGACCCAACAGAAATACACAATCGAGGGCAGCTGAAGTCACACATGAAAGAAGCCATGATCAAACTTGGTTTCCACTTGCTCTGTTTTTTCATGTATCTTTATAGGTAAGTTTAAAGTTCTCCTGCTGTCATCAATCCTATGACTGCCTTTGATACGGTGAGGTATTGTTTTACTCTAGGGTTTAGGCTAACATAGAGTTTTGGGGGTTTATATGAATTCTAGTGGCTGTAGTTTTGTCACGTATTCCATTGAATCAACATCTGTCTGACCTACAGTAGAGTTACTCTGTGGCATCCTGGTTATTCCTTAGCTGCTGAGGCTTCCAGCATATTTAAAACTGTCTTGGCTAGTCTTTTCCTGAGTTCTCAATTGTTAAATTTAAAGCAGTGGGATAAGGGGCAGTGATGGAGCATGAGCTTAGTATGTGCAAGGTCCTGGGTTTAATCCTTAGCTTAAGTAAATGAGGGATAAATGTAAAGAATAGCTCTTTATAACAAAATAAAAATAGGCAACCTGCATAACCTGGTTGGCCTGAGTGGCAGCATTCTTAACTACATCTTTCCCTTTTTATGTCTTTCCTTTCTTTCTTCCCTCAGGGGCAGTGATGGAGCATGAGCTTAGTATGTGCAAGGTCCTGGGTTTAATCCTTAGCTTAAGTAAATGAGGGATAAATGTAAAGAATAGCTCTTTATAACAAAATAAAAATAGGCAACCTGCATAACCTGGTTGGCCTGAGTGGCAGCATTCGTAACTACATCTTTCCCTTTTTATGTCTTTCCTTTCTTTCTTCCCTCTTTTTTTTTTTTTTTCGTTTTTTTGAGACAGGGTCTCATTATGTAGTTGAGACTGACCTGGAACTCACTATGTAGCCCAGGTTGGTTTTGAACTTGGCAGCAATCCTTCTGCCTCAGCCTCCCAAGTGCTGGGGTTGCAGGCGTGTGCCACCACACCCAGCCTTCCCTCTGGTCATTTTCAGTCATACTGTTATTACCTTACCTGTTAATGTATTTCATAGTTCTAGTCAGGATGAAAGTGTATAAGGTACTCTCAGAAGATGACCTTGTAGTACTTTTAGCTTCTGGTTGCTGTTGTTAAAAATGATTTTATTACTGAAATATCAGCTTTTATTGCAGGGACTTTACGCTGTTCCTCTGTGTATCTGTTGCTTGCCATAGCTGGCATGTTACCTTGCACACAGCAGACATCAAGGCTTTGAAATGGAATTAGCTTTGAAAACAGTGCTTATCTTCTTTACAGAATGGTGGAGTCTCTGCCCTTTATTTTTGATTAGGTGCTAGCATTGTAGGATCTGGGCTCTTCCACTTCTGTGTTACTTGGGGCACGTTTTCTTCTCTTCTTCCTTAGTTTATTAGTACATATTGGCAGTACATGATAGTTGTATTTCTTTTGGGACACTGGTCCACGTGAGTGTCCTGTCATGGTAATGTTCGACCCCTGTGTGTCCCACCCCTCTGTCTGGGCTCCCAGTCCCCATCTCCAAATGTCTCCCTCCCTGTTCCACACCATCCCCTTTCTGGGTTACTCACAAGAGAAGCCTACAATACTTAACTCTGTCTGACTCATTTTACGTAATATTATGGTCTCCAGTGACACACTGTGATTTCCTGTTTCCTTGTGGCTGAATCTACTTTTCCGTTATGTATGTACATAGACCACATTTTCTTTACCCATTCATTCACTGATGGGCATCAAGGCTGTTTCCAGAGCTTAACTTTGTGAATCGCACTGCTATAAATGTGGGTGTGTACCCATAGTCCGACATCTTTAACTCTTTCAGGAATATACCCTGGGAAGATTAGATGGGTTAAATGAACTTTTAAGACACTTTTCTTTTCTTTGGTACTGGGGATCGAACCTCGGGTCCTTACACTTGCGAGACAGGTGTCGGAAACACTTAGCTAAATCCTAATGAATTTTTATTTTTAGTTTAGTGTTTTTTTTTAGTTAAACAGGGTCTTGCTCTGTAACCCAGGCTGGCCTCGTACTCATGGCGATCCTCCTGCCTCAGTCTCCTGAGTGCTGGGATTATAGGCATGTGCCATCACGTCTGTTTTATTTTTTTAAAGACTCTTCAAACTGATTTCCATAGTGGTTGTACTACTTCACATTCCCACTAACAGTGTAGAAGGGTTCCTTTTTCCCGTGCCTCGCAAGCATGTGTTGTTTTTTGTTTTTCGGAGGGGGTACTGGGGATGTAATTCAGGACCTTTTACTTGTGAGGCAGCAGCAGCGGCACCACTGAGCTAAATCTCCGGCCCTGTTTTTTGTTCTTGATAGCCTTTCTGACTGAAGTAAGATAGAATCTCAAGAGTTGTTGCATTTTCCTTATGGCTAAAGATGACTAATATTTTTTTTCACGTACTTACTGGCATACGTACTTCTTTTCAGAAGCATCTATTCAGTTTATTTGCCCATTGTTTTGATTGGGTTATTTTGTTTAGGGGGTTGTTGAGTTCTTTGTATATTCTAGGCACTGGACCTCTCAGAATGCATAACTTTATCCCTTTTCATAGGTTGTCTCTTTTTTTTTTTTTTTTTTTTTTTTTT
>NW_022900923.1:760065-777651 GCF_012274545.1 Fukomys damarensis | reverse complement strand
TTTTTTTTTTTTTTTTTTTTTTTTTTTTTTTGAGATAGGATCTCACCATGTAGTTGAGACTGACCTGGAACTCATTATGTAGCCCAGGCTGGTCTTGATCCTCCTGCCTCAGCCTCCCAAGTGATGGGATTACAGGCGTGCGCCACCACGCCCGGCTTCATAGGTTGTCTCTTTAGTTTTCTTTGCTGTGTGAAACTTTTTTGGCTTAATCCCATTTGTTGATTCTTATATTTCCTGTGCTGTTAGACTTTAGGAAGTCTTTGCCTGACCTATGGTTCAGGTATTTCCCTTGTTTTAATCTTCCAATAGTCTCAAAGTTTCTGTTTTAGTATGTAGCTCTTTGATCCATATTGATTTCTTTTTAGTATGGGTGAGAGAGATAGATCTAATTTAAATACTTCATGTGAATAACTTGCTTTTCTCGCACCATTTTTTAAAGAAGCTGTCTTTCTGCTGCATGTTTTTGGCTTAGAACAAGTTTCTTAACTTTCGTGTGCTTCAGTTTTTCTTCTGAAAATGGACTATGAATAATGCCTACCTTGTTGTAGTGAGGTAAGGGAAACATCATGTGTGAAGCATCTAGGGTTATTTTGACCTACAGTAAACTCTCAAAAATCTTTTAGAACTGTTAGCTGCTACCATTGGTCTGTCCTGTTCACTGAGTACCTCTGATGTGACTAAGTTTGGCTAACTAATTATCTATACTATTAGTAATATACAGGTATTTTAGTCATGCAATCTTAGTGGATCAAGGGTGATTCTTGCATATAAAAGGAAAATGGCTGTTTATCATGGTTAACTAGGTTTTCATAGGGCATTTTTTGGGTGACAGCTATGTATCAGACAGTGCAGCACCACAAGTGACTAAAGGAGCTGCCAAGAGTCCCTACAGTGAACGCAAGTAGCTTTTTGCCTGGGCATAACTTTTAATTGGTTTCAGGTTATACTCCCCAACCTTCACTTGCAGACATTTTTTAGTGAAAATATTAGGGCATTGAGAAGTCCTAATATATTTTCTTTTGGGTATAATTGCTTGTCTTCTACTCCAGTGAGTGTTCCTTGAGGATCCTCAGGGACGCCAATCTGGACAAACCAGACTCTGTGGGAGGCCTCCTAAGGAAACATGTAACACAAATTTCTTCTTCCCGCAGTATGATTTTAGCTTTGATAAATGACTGAAGCTGGAGAAGCCATGGTTTGAAGTCAGCCTGCACTACAGTGCCCATTGGAGAAGCCAGAGACTGCTTAAACCATCCTTAGAACCGTGACCATAGCAGTATATATTTTCGTCTTTGAACAAACACCTATTTTTGCTGTATTTTTACCATATAAAGTATTTTAAAATATGAATTGAGTTTTGTAGATTTCTGGTCTCAACTTTAGCCCAATACGTGAAGGTGGTTATTTGTGTATAGATGTAGGACTGTATATGGGCTTGCACGCCACAGCACGAGGAAGACCACTTAAGGGATGCTCACTAGATGAGGCACGGGACTGAGAGTTCCACACAGCATTGCTCCTCTGGCCAAGAGACAAGACTCACTTACCCTTTTTGCCTGTATTGTGGCAACTTCATACATTAATATGGTTTAAAATTTATGAGACTGTCAGCTGAGAGTGCACAAGAATGTTAACAGAAAATGACATTCCACACAACACATATTTCTTTGCAGTATCTATGAAACCTGATAAGCCATTGCCCAGATACAGTGTAATTATTATACAAAGGAAAAATAAATTATAAAACCAAGGTTTTATCAGTGCTTTTGTTTAAAAGCTACTGCTTTCACAATCACCCCAAACCCATATAATACCCCTGGCTTTTGCTGGATCTTCTGTCTGTATTATAACTGCTCTGGTTGTATTATGTTTTAATGGGTATGGAGAAGTAATAGGGTGGAAGGTGCTCATTAGAAGCAGGAGGTCAGCATTGTCAGTGAAATGGCCCGTTACTGTCCTCCTTGGTACCAGGATTAACTGCAGCCCCTCTGTTTAGCACTGACTACTCTGAATCAGGAGACCCTGTACAAGCCACTTCATGTGCACGGCAGTATCACTGGGTGGTGAGTGTGGCTGGCCGCCTCTGCTCTCCACCAGCCTTTGGATGTACGGCGAGCCTGGCTGTTCCTCCTCAGTCCTAGTTGGTGCTTCGATGTTGCTGTCTTCAGCACTGGCATTTAGGCAAATCATGACTGAGTTTTTATGATGGAGTCCAGAGGGGGTGTTCCCTCTGACATGAGAAATGGGGGGTGGTCAAGGTATGTGGCCTCTGCAGTGTTAATTGTTCTGTGTCCTTCCAGCCTTGGATTAAGTCTAGCTTTGGTGGAAGCCAGGGAGCACTAAGCTCAACTCCCCTGCAGCCGACGTTTCAGGGTGGAAGGACTGCCCAGCAACACAAGAAAGGAGAAACGAGGTAGGAAAAGTGGCCGTGGCTCTATTGGCCTCTTGGGGGGGTGGTCAGATTCTCCTGTGATATGTATTTCTGCCAGGCAACGGGCCAAGCAGCTGGTACCAGATCTCTTTTCCCCTTTCTCTCGGATGCACCTTCTGTTTAAAAAAGTCCTTTCCCCTAACTTCCAGTGACTCTTTACGTTCTGCTCAAGCTTGTGAAGCTGTTGGGGAATTTAAATCCTTAGCACCCAGAGACTAACAAGCTACTTAAAGTAGCTCAGAGTGGTGAGCAGATGTTTTGTCCTAATAACCAAAACCAGTACCCACAGAGCCAAGTGCCTCGGGGTTGTGGGTTCACATGTCAGGTTAGGTTACTGAGTAGGTGAGAGAGGTACCTTGCCTTGCATGTAGCAAGACCAGCAGCACTTTCCCTCTGAAGCATTAACTCTGTTTAAAAGCAAAAACTCTTTCTTGTATTGTTTGTCTGTACCAAAGTTAGAAAGGGAGTGAGACGAGCCACTCTAGTTTTTTTTTTTAAGGGCTGTACTACAAATGACGAAAAGGGGCAGAGAAGCTCCAACTTTAAAATAGCTGTGATTAAGATGCCGAAGGTCAATTTCTTATGCTTCGTACCAATGGGAGGGTTGTGGAGCACCTCACTGGGTCTGAGGGCCTGCAGGTTGTCAGGGCTCAAGTGTGAGCACCTGGGATCCTGATGTTGTGTGCAGGGCTGTTGCTTTCCCTCCTCACACTGTCCAGTGTAAAGAACTGGGCTGGAACTGGGACCAGCTGGTGCAGGTCACCCTGGGTGCTCCCATATCCCAGTCTCCGTCTGTGAGTTGGGTACTTCCTCTGCCCTTTTCCTGCTGTCCTTCTAGCAATAGCAGGCCCTGTTGCTAATACCTGGAGCCTCAGCTGAGAGCAAAGATGCAGTTGAGTCCATCAGAGCCTGGCAGGCCCTGTGCTGCCCTTTCCTGCCTACCACACCAATGACCATGGGATGGGAGGCCAGCCAGCTATCCCTGGCCTGGCCTGGTGTTGGGCTAAGAAAGCTTCCTGCAGCCCTTGGTCTCCTGTGATTCATCACTTGCTGTCTGGTGTCACAGTTCCTGTGTGCAGTTAATCTGCTAGATTGTGCGCTCCTAGAGGGCAGAGTCCATGCAAACTCATGTTTGTATCTTCCTTTCTCTCCTGGCACCTACCACTGTGCCCTGCACACAGAA
The DNA here is from genome assembly GCF_012274545.1 of Fukomys damarensis. Classification (NCBI taxonomy): domain Eukaryota; kingdom Metazoa; phylum Chordata; class Mammalia; order Rodentia; family Bathyergidae; genus Fukomys; species Fukomys damarensis. The sequence continues at coordinate 774,037 of NW_022900923.1, read as the reverse complement.
ACAATAAATGAGTGTTGAGTAACACATAAGTCTGACTGTGGTTCCAGCGGGAAGTCTAACTGATGTCTTCTAAACAGTGAGTCACAGCCCAGCACTGTGACTTTTCAGGCAGCGACACTGAATACTCTAACACTGTTAGGCTAGGAGAGGAGACTGCTGAGATCAGCACTGCTCATGATTTATATTTTGTCAGAAGTAGTTGTCCAAAGTATCATATACTAGGTGTAATTGTCCAAAAAACATCTAGGTAAAACTGGAGCATATGGAAATAGGCAGCAGGGTAAAGACAGGTAAATTTGAAATTATTTACTTTCTAGATCTCTGCTACCTAAAGTTTGATACATCAAGCCAAATAAGACTTTTTCTCGGTAGCATTAACATATTGATATATTTTTGTTGTAGTAAAACTGCAATTAATAAGGCTTCAGTTATAAATAAGTTTGTCAGTGAAGCCTTTTGGACTAAGCCATACTTTTCATGAATGATCTAAAGCGCAGAAAAGCCAGTGTTTTGTTAATGACTGAGGGCTGCTTAAAGCCTTGGGTGAGCACAAGCTAATATGGTACTACACACCAGGTGCTCTCTAGAAAAAGGCCCTTGGAAGAGGCTGCTTTCATCTCCCACTGCATTCTCTGAGGCTGTGCCAAGATTGGGTGGCTGGTCAGCCAGCCAGCTGGGACCTCAGCGGTTTGACTGTGGATCCCTTTGTTGTATCAGTTATGGAGCAACATGGTTTCATCTACTATTTCTCCTTGAACATTAGAACCTACTTGCACTAAAATGTGTTGGCTAATACTTACTCTCGTTTCCTGAGATATACTCCCATAAACATTAGAACTTTGTTAAAACATTAATCAGTTTAACAACATTAAGCTCCCTTTCTTAAAACGCGCCTTCTGTCAGATTATCTGTCAGGTAGCAGGAACGAAACAGCTGTCCTGTCAGCAGAGTACCCACCCTTGGGCTGGCCTCAGCCTGGCACTGACTGAGGCATATGCAACCTGCTGCCGACACTCTCCAGCACCTTCTTACTCCTGTGCACCCAGAAATCCCTGTTCCGTGTCATCTCCCTTCTGCTGGTCTAGGAACCATGTACTTGGGACAGGAGGCCAACGCATGAACAAGAAAGGAGTTTGAGACAAAATACCCAACACAAGCAGCACAGAGCACAGGTTTATTTAGCTCACCGGGTGTGTAGTTCATAGTTGGCTGTCTGTAAGGCAGGGTGGCATGGCAGAGGGGCATGGCAGAGAAGGCAGCAAGCAGTAAACAAGAAGTGATGACCCTCTTTCAGTCCCTTACCCAGCCTACCCACCCTTGGAACAGGTAGCACTCACACCCAGGAGGGGCACCCTTAATCCTGCCTAGAACTATGCCAAACTAATCAGCGGGCTTGGCAATCGCGTCCTTGAACCCAGCATCACGTGCTCTGGAATTAGCCACCTCTGAAAAAGCCCCACCTATGACTGCATGAGGCCTTGCGGGGGGGGCGGGTATCTGGAGACCGCACTAACAATCCTCATTCACTGAAATTGATAATCTTGCAGGGAGAGGTGGTTAACATGGAATCAAGTTAGAAACGGCTTTCTGCAGTCCAATGTCTCATCACCTGATGTGATCCACAACAGCTGGTCTCGTAGGCCAACCCGATGCCAATGGAGCAAGTGCTGAGCCTGCCAGCTTGGCAGAAGGCGGTGTTTCCAGTGCTGTCTGCTTGCTGTAGAGAGGTCGCTGGTGGTGGTGGTACGGCTTTGGGAATGGATGAACTTTTAGGAGCACAATGGGCCTAAACCACACTAGTGGGTAATTTTCTATTTACTGGTTACAATAATGCTTTCATCCACAGCCCACTACCTTCCTTGACCACCCTGACAACAAATACCAAACATCATTACATCTGTCACATCTTACTATGTGTCTCAAAACTTGGGCCTGTTCACATTGAGAATCACATAATGTAACTAAATACATGGTATTTGCTTAATGGCTCTGAAATCTCTTTTTTAGGTTCACCTTTTCTAACGTCTTAAATAGGTCATTTGACATATTAATTACTGTGTAGGACCTGCAGTATTCCTGATTTTGTCTTGTCTCTCCCCTCTGGTACTTTAAAACGTCTCTTAATTTTACTATATACAATACTCTTCAGTGAGCTACTTATTAGCTGCTTTTACATATGTGACTAAGCTTTGATGTGCTAAGTAATAACTTACACTGAGTGACAGGATTTATATTCAGGTCTGAACTCCAAAATCAACGATTTTTTTTATGAGGTAGGGTTTGTGTAGTTCAGGATGACCTTGAACTCATTGGCAGTCCTGCCTCAGCCTCTTGAATGCTGGGATTATCGGTGTGCACCACCTCGACCAGAAAAAGAACTGATGATTTTAACTACCTATGAATTTACAAAATGGTGTACAGATACTCAAATTTGCTATGATGTATCTGCCTTTAGTTGTATGGACAAATCTGCATGTCAATTGTCATCTGTGAATTGACAGTTAATGAGAATCAGTAAAGTAGGGCCTTAAACTCTTCACTTCCCTGCAACAAGTTTTAAGTCAATTTTTCCAAGTTAAGTGCCCAAAGAAATACTGATTAGACCAAGGGAATACTGATTATATGATGTAGTGACTAAAATCACAAGCTCTGAGGCATTCAGGTTTGAGTCTGAGCTTTTCTTTTTGTTGTTCTGAGGATCAAACTTAGGACCTTGTGCTTGCCAGGCAGGCACAGCACCACATTCCCAGTCTGAGCTGCTTCTTTAATCCTATTCCCTTTATTTAAAAATGGGAATTATCAAGTACTTGCCCTATACAGCATTCAGAGAATTGTGTATGAGAGTTACCCAGTAGCACCTGTTACTCATTTTGCTGCTTCCCGATGACCATGTGTACATGTTGTAGGTTAGCTCTTCTGAACATAAAACTTGATTCTGTTTCTAATTTGTGGCCTCTCATCTCTGTGGTGACATACAGTGCTGTAGTATGATAGTCAAACACCAAAAAGTGAACTGGTGCCAGGTGGATACTGTATTATTTGGGGTGTTAAAAAAAATTCCACATCTTTCCTTGGACTCAAGGTCTGAAAATGGGTTATCTGAAATCTGATAAAAGCTCCACGTTGGGTCATATGCACTTGGAATTAGAATTAATTCACATGCTTCAGCATCAGTAAAATTTTTTTTTATAAGCCTGAGTTTATCATCTGAAAACAAAGTGAGCAGGAGCCAGGTACGCTGGCATACACTCAAGCACTCCTGTGGTATTCTTGTAACCAAGCAGTGCAAGAGAAAACAGAAAGGAAATTAAAACCAGGTTGGTTTGGCATCTTCATGAACACCTAACAGGAAATGACTGAAAAGGTCTTTCTACCCAAACTACTAATAGGGCAAGAGCCCGGTCTAATGTGCTCATAGGAAAAGGGACATCTAAAATGTTTTCAAGCTACAGGATTAAGAACCAGATTTTTTTTTTTTTTTTAAACCAGGAAGAAATGCATCTGTCTCTTCTCTTAAATGACTTAGTTTTTGCTGATCATAAAACCAAAGATCACTGATACTGTTCAACTCAATCTTTAGAAATTATTTGGAATACAAATCCCAGTGTTCTGCTTAATTATATAGCAAAGGAGAACGTTTTGCACATTCATTCATTTGAAATCTAGATATGATCTATGGACATCCATGTTTTAAAATTTTTACCTGAGGCTATGAAAGACATTTAAAAAGTCTCATGCAGTAACATGTGAGGGACTCAGGTAGAGGTGAATCAACTTAAATAGAGGACAGCAGCCAGGAATTCACATTTAAGACATTAAAACTTCACTGAAAATCTGTTGCTTGGCCTTCTGTTTTTCATGTTAGCTATAATTACTTGCTGATTTACTAGCTTAGAGTACTGTTTTCCTATAGGGTGAGCAAATAGCCACAAAGACAGGCAAGATTAAAGAACACAAGTGGGGAATCTTCCGTTTCTCGCAAATGGCGGGCTCTCCGGTAACGGCAGGACACAGACCTTGCCACTGCACTGTACCACTGTCTTCCACTCACCCTTCCTTGGTTGGGCACCAAACACTAATTTCCACACGTGAACTTCCTTTTTGTCTGCTAAGATAAAAACATCTTAAAGCTTATATCAATAGTAACATCCTGATAAAGGAACTGGGGTTTTTGTCATAAATACAAAAAGGGGTATGGGTTTGGACACACTGAATGCTTTCTCCATGGAATGCTTCAGAGAACTGCTAATACCTTCAAGGAAATCCTTAGAAAACTACATAATTCTACTAATTATGCAATGGACCTCATTTCAAACTGGAAATACATTTTCTCCACTCATCAACATATCCACCGCTTAAATGAAGTTCAGATGTAGTAATATTTTTGAACAAAATGAGGCAAGTAATTCCTTTAGAATGCAGTGCCCCTAAGCTTTAAATTTACCCAGGATTGATACCCCAACACCCTGGAGTCCACTCACAAGACTGAGGCAAACACATGAGACTAAGGTTAGCATGCCACATGTGTTAGGTAACCATGGCACTACATATACAGATTCTGTACTCAGATGAATGCATAAGGAGGTGTAGTACAACAAGAATCAGTTATTCATTCTGTTTATTGGACTGAAAGAAAAGGAATATGAATATGACTGGTTAAATGCTGGGCACTGACATGGAAAAAGCTTATTTTTAAAAAAACCTCAGTAATGCAAATCAAAGTTAATGTTTCAATTGAACAAAAATTGTAGACATGTAATATTCTACATATTTATAAAATAAAAGTCAAAGGGGTGTTTTGTAAATAATTAGAACAAGTGAAAATAAATATCAGAGACCTGAAATTTTTATACTTTAATGAAATAATAAAGAAGTTTAAACTACTAAATATAATCTGAGGCAGTTAAAAAAAAAAAAACCCAAAATTTAAGAACACAATCCTTTGAAACATTTAATCAGTCCATAGCAAATAGTAATTATATACCAAAAGCTCTAAAAGTGTTAACTAGTTCCACCACAATGCCATGTAAATCGTGACAATTCAGAATCTTGAGGTCGACAGATACTGTTCTCCCCTTGATCTCTACAGCTTGGTTTTCAAGTCCCTACATGCTTCTGTAAGCTTTTCCCTCCCCAAACACTTTCAAGGAGCCACTAAGTCTTTCCATCTGTGCCTACAAATATGATTCAGTTCTGGCACAACGACCCTGACAATGCTTTAAGTTAAGATGGGGACACAATTTCAGTCTTACAAAAATGTGTCAGTTATTAACCAAACCTTAAACTTGAGAGAGGGCACTTCATATGTGCACGAGACTGAGGAAGATTGACAGAACCTGGAACAGCTGTTGCAAGGACTTTTTATGAATCAAGTACTCTCTCCCCACACACACAACATACACATACACACATTTTTATACTATTAGCTTTGTTAAATCCAGGCTATCTGGATTAAGTAGACAGTGGGTTTTTATAGTTTTTGCTTTTTCAACTATAGGGTAGCTACTGTAACAATAGCTTAAAAACACTGAGAGATTTTAAATTCACCCTGTTTTTAGAAAGTGTCTAAGTGTAAATTCAATTTCACCTCTTCTTAAGGTTAGCAGTTTATATATTAAATCAGATATGGTTTCTGAAATGTAATGTTTTGGACAGCAACCCAAAAGAAGTTGCTAAAGTCTAAATGAGAAATTAAATCAAAATATTTATACATTTTAGAGATGGGACAAAAAGGATATTAAGACAAATGTCTTCTTTCCTCCCCATTCAAAAGCAGCCTTCTTCTGCTGTGAAAGAAAGTGGCAGGGACACTTTCCCTGCAGATGTGCGATAGTGACCCACAGGGAGCCAGGCTCAGGGCTGGCTTGCAGGAGGCAACATCCTAGAAAAGAAAATTCCAAGACGGGGAGGGGTGGGACAGAAGGGTTTTCTATTAATGTCATGGAATGCCACTCTAGAGGCAGAACACTCCTAATTAACTCACCTTACTACTAGTATTTTCAGACTAATACTGACAGAATTGGGGTTTTTTTCCTCCTTCCAATTAGCAGGCTATTTTAATTAAATTTAGGCAATCCTTTTTTAGTTTTCCCACCCAATAAAATGGATCAATTTGTGGGGACACTGGTAAATCAAATTTCTTCTGCTTAACTACTTACCTGGATTATTAGAACATTTATGTGGCCAGTAAGAGCAACAGAAATGTAACTGGCACCAATACTAATAAAATACAAAAAACCAAACAAGCTTTCATCCCTCCCAACTCCCATTCTAATCCTTTATCACCACCCACACACCAATCTTGGTAATCCCCACATCTAAAATGTGACCCTTAGTAACTAGTTATTTGGAGGAAAAAGACATTTCATTTCATTCTCGCTTTAGCCCTTAATACATTAGTTAACAAAAACATTTTTAAACACATGGAAATGAGCCTACTAACCTGATTTTTTGGAGCCAAAAATTCTCCACTCTATTTTGATCTATGTGCAAAAAGTATTGGTACTTTTCAGTTTTGATATTTGTTAGTATCTTGTGGCTGGCTTGATAGTATTCTCACTCTTAAAGCTACTATAGTCTACAGCATTACTACAAGTTTTCAGCCATTTCTATGGGTTAGAAAATCCTGCCATCAGGTTATCACATTATGAAATCCTAGATTACTTCATTTCTTCCACCTTTCTAGCAGTCACTGCATGGCAATCGTAGGAAACAGACATTTACAGCAAATTGGCACAGCAAAGTACCAGTGTATCAGAAGCTGCTGGTTAGGTTAGACACCCCTGGAAAGCAAACTCACCTAGCTGCTATGAAAACCTTTGCATAGTTGTCACTCCATTTTCACAAGGAGTTACGTTCTTGTAAATGTGCCTCACTTTACTCCACTCTTTTTCAAGTGTTCCTTACTATACTTCAGAAGCACTGTGAAAACTCAGGTCTGTGGGGGCCTGGGTGCAGAAGAATCCCAGTGCCAAGTTGCCCTGGATGGGCACAGATCTCGGCGAGTGTTAAGATGTGCCAGAGCTAACGGCTGTGCGGCGCCTGCGCCTGCATCCTTGTTTCTGGGGGACGGGGTGGGTGGGGGTATTAACGGCTTCAGGGTACACGGCAATCAATGGTCCTAACTGTACTGAGGTAAAGAGAAGTTGCCACTTAACTATATAGTTACCAATGAAGATTTTTATTCAAGCTTAAAGTAAAAATTAATTTTAGTCAGAAAAAAATACCAGATAAATGGTAACATAGTTAACTTAGAAATATCAAAAGAGGAATTCTCTTAAGTGGTGGTCTCTGCAAAATGGAGCTTAAAGTAATATTTTATATACCAACTTGATAAAATAATCTGACCATGATTTGTCATTTTCTCCTACTATGGGCTTTTGCAAGGACGCCCGCTATTTTAAGGCCCAATGTGTTTTCCTTTTTCTTTCCCTGACTTCCCTTTCTCCTTGCTGCCAATCCTTCCATCAACCCACAAGGTAAGACTTCCTGGGCCCAAGCCTTCCCTCCTCCGTGGTTCCTGGAGGAGCAGTCCTGCCATACTGTAGACTTGGCCAGACTTCCAGGGGAACTGCACAGAGTCCTTCCGCAGAATTTACTGTGGGGGTGCCCCCACTCTTCCCCGGACAGCTGCGGCACCCTAGGTGTCTCCTACAGAAGAGCAGCAGGGTTTCAAAGGAGACCAAACATACTGCACTCAGCTGTCATGGGTTTTAAAAATACAATGTGCACATCAGGCTTTTGGCTTATTTTAAATGTGAAATTCTCAAAATTAAAGTTCTTTTCCATGAAGGAAACCAGTGAGGAAAAGTACCCACACAGCACCAGTGGAGAATGAGGCTCAGTATGGCAACATCTAAAAATCTGAGGAGGACTATTCTTCAACTTACTATCTCTGTATGTCAAAATATGAAGGGACTGGGAGGATTGCATCCAAGTTTAAGCATGTTTGTAAGCTACTGGATTCCTTTAACAGTCTCAAGTAAGCTATCAATGTCTGTATCTAATTTCTACTCTTTCGCTAGATCACATCAAAATAACTTTTCCAATCTGAGAACTTGAGACAAGATGTTTGAAAACCTAAATTAACCACTGATCTCATGTTGGTACATTGAAAATTCTTTTTGAAGCATGAATTTCAACATCAGAAACCAGTTTCACTGGAGAGAGAAAACAAAAGGGGGAACCTTTAAAGGGTGGTTATGAATTTCCTTCCAAGCACTGTCTCTGACTGTCTCATGTGGAATTCCGAAGAGCATCAGTTATACTGCACATCTAAGTTGTAGAGGGAGCTGTTTTAAGCTGGTTTAGATTCCAAATGTATACAAATGAAGTCACTTTAATCCTATAAATACTTCTTAATTTATTTTTAAAAAATTGTGCTGTTAACCCTTTTACGGGGCAACAAGCTATGTGAAAAGTACAAAACTTTTTGTCAAATGTAGTATTGAGAGTGCTTTTGACATAGTTCACTGGTTTGTCATCTGCATCAGTATATACTGCGCAATGGGCAAGGCTAGAATCCATGAACCAAGCTGCAAAGATCTCAAGCTAAGTAAGGCGGAAAGATTTGGAGAAACAAAAGGAAATTCTTTCCTATCCAATGTATACTCTTCAGACTAATGCACTCTTTCTATCAAGCCTTCTAAACTGTTAAATAAAGTTTTCCAAACAAGCATTTAAACTTCATTACACAGAAGAGCAACAAGAATGGTAACCTGCCAAACAAAAGGCAGGAGGGAAAAAAATATATATACTGAGTTCAGTGGGGAAGCCTGAATGTAGCACAGTTCTTCACGACCGATGGGGGGTATTCAACATGGTGTCCAACAACGCTCTACGACGTGCTTCATCTCAACTGGTTACTATGAAGCAAGGTGGAAATGTTTGGCCCCAGTCGGGCTTCAGAAATGGTTCTTTTTTCATGACGAGCATGTCTGTCCAGCTATCAATCATGTTTGTTTGCACCAAATCCCAAGCCATTAAAATACAACTAATTTTAAGTTAAACAGAAGTCGTGGGTTCCAAACTCGCCATCAACTATCCATGCTACTGCATTCCTCTGGGCGCCGAAGCGATGAGATGCACATGGGGAGAGAGGAGAGAGGGAGAAGACCAGTTACCAGCAGAGCTGCGAAATCAGCATGGTGACTACGAGAATTTAGCTGACAAAATTTCTTGATACTTTCATCGTCAAAATAATGTATTTACCTCACTGTTAGGCTAAACATGATTATTTTGAATACTAGAGAAACAAGTGAATATTAGGATTCAATACTTTAAAACATTCAGTATTTTAAAATTCATCTTGAAATGATGTAGAAGAAAATCTTTGATAGTTTACAACTATGTGTATTTCTCATTTCATAGTTGCTGAGTTGAAATTCTACATTCTTACCCTCCTTGGTGTGTGGGGTGCACGTGTACCAGCTTTACTCTGATGTAATTCATGTACTGTACAACACACCCACTTAGCCCATGGCTGGTATTTTATTTTTCCAGACAGTCTCTCTATGTAGCCCAGGCTGGCCTTGAATTCACAACGGAGGCCAGGATGGCCTCAAACTCGTGGCAATCCTCTTGCCTCAGACTCCCCCCGACCCAAGTGCTACAATGACAGCCAAGTACCACCAAGCTTGGGTGTTGAAGCATGTTTTTTGTCTTTTGTTTTTTGAGACAGAGTCTCACTATGTAGTTGAGACTGACCTGGAACTCACTATGTAGCCCAGGCTGGCCTTGAAGATTCTCCTGTCTCAGCCTCCGAGTGCTGGGATTATAGGCGTGCATCACCACACCCGGTCAAAGCCTATGGTTTTTAATACACTCACAGGGTTATACAGCCAAGAGTATATAATCTGAGGACATGTTCTTCATCCCTAACTCATGAGCCAACACTCATCCCTAAGAAACCATCAACCCATGAGAGAGGTCCCCCAGATTTGCCTATTTTAGACCATTTCATATAAATGGAATCACGACATTTCTATCTGCTCTTTTTTTTTGGTACCAGGGATTGAACTCGGGACCTTGCCCTTTTGAGGCAGGTGGTGGAACTACTCAGCTAAATCCCCAGCCCAGTCTGCTGGCTTTTAATTATTAGCACATGGTTTTTAAGGTCCCTCTAGTATCAGTACTTGATTATACTCTATTTCAACAAACACCAAGAGGTCACAAATTCTCTTTTGAAGTAAGGCTGTCAAGTGAAACAAATGACTTGTGCTTGCCTAGCTTATTTGAGGCTTTGGGTTCAAGCTGTAGTACTGCAAACAAAAAGAAAATTTTCTATTTCCAACAGGAAAAGTTTCAAAATAGGGGAAAACAACCTGGAAGATACCCCCTAAAAGGGCATATGTAGCCAAATATATGCTTTGTTTTTTTAGTTTCAGGTAAAAATGAGAATGTCCTCACGGGCATACCCATGCTGGAGCAACATAATGGGAAGGTGCAGCAGACCTTGAGCCCAGAACCGGCCTGGTTCTTATTGAACGGGGCTGTCATGCTGGTTAAACTCACCAAGCATGCTGTGCATTGTGGCACCAGTACTGGGGAGGCTGAGGCAGGAGGATCGCCATGAGTTCAAGGCCAGCCTGGGCTCCATAGTGAGTTCAAAGCCAGCCTGAACTACATAGTGAGAAGCTGTCTCAACAACAACAACAACAAAAGAAAAAGAAGAAAAAAGCTCATCAAGCACAAGAGCAGCTCTCATTCCAATGTGGCAGAGGCACACACGTCTTCTTTCAGGGTAAACCCACCACAACACAGCTAAGATCTGCCTACTCTCGTCAAGTCTGTGTACTTGAAAGAATAACTTCCTAATGACTAGTAAAACCAGAAAAGTATAGATAATCACAGAGAATAGGCCTCGAAAAAACAAACAGGAAAACAGAGAACATAAAGATTTCTGGTCTTTGCTGATATCCCAGAAGGAAAGGAAAACACAAAAACTGACTCTCAGCAGACCTTTCCGAACCAGGAACGTGACACTGATACGATGTTCTCTGCTGAGAGTCACCTAAGAGCAGTCAGTCATTCACCCAACTAAAATATTTATAGACTGAGCACACTGAGGAAAAGTCTGTTGATCTATTTCTAGGTAAGTCACTTACTTCTGAGCAAACTGAACATTTTACTAATTTCTAAAAAGATGAGTCATTTACATAAAATATCTCATCACTTCTCCTCTCTAGTACTTAACACAGTGTTCAACCAAGCTTTTGTTGTTTTGAAACAGGATTTTGCTACGTACCCCAGGCTGGCTGTGCACTCAGTAATCCTCCTGCCTCAGCCTCCTGAGGGCTAGGATTACAAGCATGGACCATCATGCCCAGCTGTATGGGTATGTTTTTAGAGACAGGATCTCTCTCCTGTATATTTCCAGGCTGGCCTCAAATGCATGGCAATCCTTCTGATTCAGCTGCTCAAGTACTGGGATTACAGCAGGCCTGTGCCACTATGCCCAGCTATTGTTCAACTAAGCTTTAGTCTTTATAACTGTTGGCTTTATATTTTGGACTTTATGTACAAGTATCTCAAGAGAGATGGGAACAAAATCTCCAGATTTAAAGCAGAAATTCCAACAGCACTTAACAAATTAAATTATACTTGCTTTGGTTTCTCTACCTGTAAGAACGAGGATGAGACTTCTTTCCTGCAGGAGTTTACGTCAGATGGAACAGAGAGCAAAAGGCCTAGGTATATGGCTAATTTCAGGATTTTTCTTTCCCTACCCATTAAGCATAGGTCATGTTAGCATGCTACAATGGTATTGACTATTTGTGTCCACCACAGTGCTACACTTCAGGTCCTTATTTAAAAACAATCTTTGGGGCAGGTACCAGGCATCAAATGCAGGACCTTGCGCTTGTGAGGCAGGTGGCAGAACCACTGAGCTAAATCCTCGGTCCTTCTTTTTTAAATTTTTGAAACCAGTTCTCATCAAGATGTTCAGGTGGCACTTGAACTTGCAGTTCTCCTGCCTCAGCATCCTGATCTGTCTTCAGATGTTTGTGTATTTAGCAGTACTAGGGACTGAAGCCAGGGCCTTTGCAATGAGTCCAGGCCCCCTTCCCCTTTTTCTTAGATTTCCAAGGCAGAGTCTGGATAAGCTGCTCAGATTGGGCTCAAACTTGTGATCCTCCCTGCCTCCCCAAGCCTGCCAGACTGCTGAAATTTCAGCTGGGTGCCACTGCGCTTGGTTTTAAGAATAAAATCTATTCTCAGTATCCTAAAAGCCATGGGAAGTTTTTCTGATTTTCCACTTGTTTTCAACTGTATAAAGTGCTCAGTGCCACATTACACTTAGGTAGCAAGATGAGGAAGATTTTCAGGTAAGATCTTTAAATGGTGCTGGTTAAGGTGACGTATTCCACCTTCCTCCTCATCCCTAGCAGGCATCACTGGACACCTCCGATTTCCCACATCCCTTCTGTGGAGGGCAGCCGGGTATGCACAAAAAGCAGTTGTGTCACATCCCACAATGCACAGTTGCTGCTCATGTAAAATTTTGCATCTTCCTGGTAAGCAGGGCCGCACATCACGTGGAAAAAGCACGGGACACTGGAGCGTTACCTTCGACATTCTGGTGGTCTAGAAAGGGGGCTGGTCCCCATATCCTAACAGTGCCATCGTCAGAGGCGCTGGCCATCATGAACGGGATCTGTGGGTTCCAGCTCACACAGTTCACTGTGCGCGTGTGCCCTGTCAGCTCCGCAATTGGCAGTTCACTACGTTTGTGCCAGATGTAAACCTTGTGATCTAAAGACAGTGATTTGGGAAGAAGTCAGTGAATTGCTTTACAGAATCATCACTCACCACAGAAAAGCGGTGGGCCCAAATTCAATGAGGAGGATCACCAGATCTGTCCTGGGTGTTCCCAGTACCATGTGCTGTATCTTCACCACCATCCCATGAGGCGGGTACTGTACTTATCCTGTATGCTTTTATGGGATGGAGATGGAAGCACCAAGGGGGTGAGTGGCCAGCTCATGAACAGGTTCAAACCCAGGCAGCCCTACTCAAGAGCTTATGGCAAGTCTAGACACTAGTCTCTTACCTGTTCCATAAGTAAAGCTTTATATAAAAGACTATTTATAATCTTGTGAAGTGATAAAAAATAAATACACAAAATAACAATATCTACGGCTAGGGATTTAGCTCAGTGGCACTGCACCTGCCTCACAAGTGTAAGGTCCTGAGTTTGATCCCTGGTACCAAAAAAATCTCCCCCCAAAATAAAAACACAATATATCCCCTCAGACTCGGTGGTATTAGTAAGTCTCAGCTACTTTGAAGGCTAAGGCAGGAGGATTACAAGTTGGAGGCTAGTCTGGGCAACTCAGCAAGAGCCCATCTCAAAATAAAAATGCTGGGATGTAGTTCTATGTAGCTCAGTAGCAGAACACCCCTGGGGGCTCCATCCCTACTGCTAAACAGGTGCAGGAAACACACCACAAACCCACAAGAAATGAAGATCCCCTATAGCTTTGTTTCTTTGTGATAAGCTAATCCAAAATAAAACAAAATCTAAACAATAAAATAAAAAAATCCTAGTTGAAAGTGTGGACCCTGCAAGCAAACAACCCAAGTCCTGATCATCCTTCCACCACCCACTGCTGACGTGACGGTCTGGGTCACCTGCTCATGTGGACACACCCACCCCTCTTGTTAAGAGGATGAGTAAGTATGTGATGAGAGTCGTGCTCTGAACAGAGCAAACACCTTGCATAACCGAGAAGAGATTTAAGCACAGGTGGTGCACTAGGAAAGGCATTTAAGTCGACAATGATGGTTGGCTACTGTGGAAGCTCTCGGACAGTTGTGCTGCCAACCGGGGGAATCTCACAGAGAATTTGTCCTAGTTTCAAAACTTCACATGTAAGATAAAAGTCAGTGCTGGAGGCTGGGGATTTACCTCAGTGGTTCTGCCTCCTGCCTTGTAAGTGCAAGGCCCCAAATTCAATCCCTGGTACCAAAA
>NW_022900923.1:739512-760022 GCF_012274545.1 Fukomys damarensis | reverse complement strand
TTTTTTTTTTTTTTTTTTTTTTTTTGCAAAGGAAGTGAAAAAGGCACAATTTGAAGGCCTGAGTACATCTCTCTTAAAAGGAATTTGTTCATTGTTTTTGAAAATTTTTCTCGCATAAAATGAAATTGGGCAAAAAAAGGCACATTAGTGTTTTTCCTCTTGAATCAAAGAAGTCTGCCAAGGAGAAAGATATAGGCAATTGAAATATGTCACATAAGGAGGAAAATACTTTTGTGCACACACATGTAGGGAAAATATCTGAAGAGGTAGCACAATAAAAATGGGTCAAAATGACAGGCATTATGATTTAGTTCTCTGTTGTAATAGCTGGAGAAATCCACTATTTATCCAAGAAAAAAAAAATAGGTGTAGTTTTTCTAAATATTACTAACACCATGACAAAGCCCAAACAGTACAACTTTTCTGTGGAAGAGGTTCCCAACTGCTTTTTATTGTTGGTACTGGGTAGTGAACTCAGGACCTTGTGCTTGCCAGGCAGGTATGGCACCACTGAGCTAAATCCCTGCCCACCCCCCAACTGCTCTTTTATACTGGGATGCACATATTTAGAGACTTGGTGGCTCGCTGAAATATACTGCTTGCAAAAAATGGCAAATGGGTTACTGTGGTCATTTTGGGAGATGATATATTCATGATGGGAAACCTACCATCAGTTCAGTTGTCTAATTTTTAGCCTTAAACAGAATACAATACGGTTTAATTACAGTATTCATCAGGTACAGATCTTAGTTTGGGCATTAACAAAATGTTTGGTGCCACCAATAATAATGGTAGCCATTCTACTTATTTATTTATTTATTCATTCATTCATTCATTTATTTATTGAGACAGGGTCTCAGTAGGTAGTTGAGACTGACCTGCAACTATGTAGCCTAGGCTGGTCTCAAACTTACAGTGATCCTTCTGCCTCAGCCTCCTGGACTGTTGGGATTACAGGTGTGTGCACCACGCTCAGTGCCATTCCTATTTTTAAAGCACCTCTAGGATACATGTTTTTAGAACTACAGAGGACTCTGGGGCACAATTAAAAGGGAAAAGAATTCACTAGAAGCAGGACTGAATACAGCAGAGTGGGAAAAGGTCTTAGAATAGGAAGAACTAAAATATAAGTAGAAGGCATAATGCATTCAAAACACTGAAAAAAATCAATTAGAAGTCAGGTGTGGTGGCCCACCCCTGTAGTCCCAGAACTCTGGAGGCTGAGGCCAGAGGATTTCGAGCTCAAGGCTAGCCTGAGCTACACAGCAAGTGCAAGGATGGCCTAGACTACACAATGAGACCCTGCCTCAAAAAAAAAAAAAAAAAAGTCAGAAATCCATGAAGAGTCTGGAAGATCATGACATGATTAGAAAGGTCAAAAAAGACCGACTTATAACCACTACTCATTTGTGACAAAAAGGAATGCTCAAATCAGGCAGTTAATAGTGTAGTGGACAAATAACTCAAAATTTTTAGTAACACCAGTTTGCCTGGAGATATGACCACCTTCAGAAGTTTAGAACTACAGAACTTAAGTTCATCATTCTATGAGAACTGACTGGTACAGACAAACTCACCTTCACTTCCACTTGCGATGAAGTCTTCATTATGGCCTCCAAAACATGAATGAATTGTATAAAACCCTTGTGTAACACCTTGATACTTTCTTACTAAAACTCTATCTTGCAAGTCCCATAAATGAACTCCCTGTAGGTAAAAGAGAATACAAGTATTATTCTATCCCCAAACAACTTTTACAAGTAATTTTTGCCGGATGAAACAATTTCATTTTTTATTTATGCAAAACACTATTATTCTAGTAAGTGGCTAATTCTACACAATTAAGGATAAAATACATACAATAAGGTTTATTAAGTACAACTGTTTCTATATATACTTGAAATTGTAATTAAAATTTGTATTACAATGAATTTTTCTGAAAACTTTAATAAACATACCTGAGTTGCTACATTTAACAAAGCTAATCGGCCATTTTTTGAAATGGTAAAAGACATAATAGGATGATCTTCTTGTACTCTGTAAGCAGAAAATAATTTGTCAGAAGCAATAAATTAGGATTCAGAACAGTAAAATTACCAAGATATAAAATGTTCCAGCATAAGTACAACTTTGCCTGCAATCATTATACACTATCGTGCGATTAAGAATCTGAGTTAATGATTAAATCCCACCTGGTCATCAACCAATATTACCAGGCAATCAAAACCAAAACATAAAAACATAACCACCCCTGCTCTTCTGAAAAAGCCCTACCACACACACATTCTAATATAACTGTTGCTGAGTGGAAGCGCAGGGTAGTTACATGTTCCTATCTGTAAGGTCCTCGAAGTTGTACCCCCGAATCCGCTGGTGCGTGTCCGACGCCAGGACCGTCTTCCCGTCACTCAGACACCACAGGCACTGCACACGCACTCCTTCCCAGGAGTCCAGGAGGTTCCCATCCAAGTCCTGAGCGCAGAGAACCACTGTGAGCCTTTACTGAGCAGGGCCAGACTGACTGACTCTCTGGCCAGTAGCTTTTAGAAATGGGTTTGTTTCTTTCCGAGACTGATCTAAACCTACTTGTTTTAGAAGTGTTTTTAACCATGGAATTTGAATATGGGTCAGAGTTTGTAATTGATATCTAAAGGGAGTTAGGAAGACCTTCTGTAAATCTATCTCCCTTCAATACCCCACCATACATAAATAAAAAATAAGCAAAAAAAAAAAAAAAAAATCCAAGTTCACATAAAGTCTCAATTTTAACTGAAAATAATTTAAACATCCCCTCAAAATTCACCATACTTAGCCCTTCTAATCCATGGGCTCAGCACCCATGGTTTAACCAAACAGAGAGGAGAATATTTAAAGAACAGAAACGACAAGTGTATGGATCATACCTGAACATTACCCCTTAAACAATGTAGCATAATCTATATATACAGCATCTACATTATTTTGGGTCGTGCCAATATTCTACAGATGATTTACATACAGTATGTCAGAGGGTGTAGAGATTTTATGCAAATATAGTGCCATTTCACAGAGGACTAGAGCTGCATGTTCTTGTATCTGAGGAGGTTCTGGAACCAATTGTCAGATGCCCAGGGTGACTGAACTAGGATCTGTTCCATAACATTCAGAAGCTGTGATGAGGAGGATGGGTACTAAGACATAGCTTTATCTAGAACTTGAAGACCCTTCAGACAGTTTTCAAAACTTTCAATGTTCAAAGCTCTGAGAGGCATTGGAATTCCCATTTCACAGATCAATGAGAATTACCAAATTCTGCATCCTGAAGGTTTAAGCGCTCTACGAGGAAGCAGAGTCAAGAGGAACTTACTCGGCTGTCCTGTGCCTAGACATGGTTTATAAACACGCTGAGATAATACAATACTAAATTTCACTAGTCCCAAGCTGGCTTAATAAAAGGAACTGATAACTTATAATGGTTACATAAGACAATCTTTATAATTACAGTAAATGATTTATCACCTTGTTTAAGTCTTAAAAAAAATAAAACTGGAAGCACCTAGTGGAATCGCGTCAGGCAGAGACTTGAGACACAGGATCCAGGCAAGAGTAAAGGCACTGCATTTGTATCACGATCAATCTGGTCACAGGATTTTCTACGTGTCTTTTTTTCTTTTGGTACTGGGGACTGAACTCACAACCTTGTGCTTGTGAGGCAGGCAGAGCTCCACTGAGCTAAATCCCCGGCTCTTCATGACCCCCTTTTGGTGGTACTGGGGGCTCTAGCACTGAGCCACACCCCAGTCTTTTGGCTGGCTATGGCCACCACTTTTATTCCTCAATATTTAAAACAGTTGACTTAGGAAACCCAGCATTGATTGTTGTCACAAGAACTCAAATGGCTTAAAAACCTCAAAGAAAATTAACACTAAATTTTTACATTCTCATAAATTAGTAACTTGTTTCATAGTAACAAAAATGTTTACAAAAATAATTTTTTCTAACCTAAAATGTGTCTTATATGAACATTTGAAATGGTTAAATAGAAGCATGAATGAAAAACATTCTAGTGGATAGCGTTAATAGGATGCCAAAGTAGCTATTCAGATAGTAGTTTTTGTTTTGTTTTTTGAGATAGGATCTCGCTAGTAGTTCAGGCTGGCCTTGAATTCACTGTGCTGCCCAGCTTGGCCTCAAACTCATAGTGATTCTTCCCGCCTCAGCCTTCCCAGGGTTGGAACTATAGGCATGATCTATCACACCTGGTGTACATAATGTGCTTTATAGAAGATACTTGCCAATTCATTTATTGAAACAACAACAACAAAAAAAACCCCTAAATTTTCCTTTTTTTGGGGGGTGCCGGGGACCAAAATCCAGAATTTTCACTTGCGAGGCAGGCAGCGGAACCACTGAGCTAAATCCCTGGCCTTAAACTTTCATTTAATCAAGTGAACACTGGGAAGGGGCTTGCACACTCACACACTGATAGAATTGTCCACGCTGACCGCCTGTCACAAAGCGTTTCCCGTCGGGATTCCAAGCCACACTTGTTAAACTGTCTTCATGAGACTGGCTCATTTTCGTCCGTAGTTCTCCCGTCTACAAGGAAATAAAACTATGGATAAGACCTTGAAGATATACCCCTAGAGGGAATATGTAAAGAAAGAGAAACAGTATGTTTAAAAAAATAAAAAAAAGCATGGAAAGAGAATGATTTTGGATATCTGGTTAGTTTGGTAATTGTAATTAGAGAAATGAACTGTTTTAACTGGCCTTGCAAAGAGACAAAAAAAAAAAAGTGGGGGGCGGCATGTGGGGATTTAGCTCAGTGGCACTGTGCCTGCCTGGCAAGAAGCACAAGGTCCCGAGTTCGATCCCCTTACCAAAAAGGGAAAAAAAAAAAAAAAAAAAAAGGGGGGGGGGGCAGGTGGGGGTTTAGCTCAGTGGCCCTGTGCCTCCCTGGCAAGAAGCACAAGGTCCCGAGTTCGATCCCCTTCCCAAAAAGGGAAAAAAAAAAAAAAAAAAGAGGACAACATTCAGAAGAGAATTAAAGACTTGAAGGAAAAGCCAGAAGCTGAACAATGCCTGCCACAGATGACTCAGAGCAGATAATGAGATAAATGTCAATATACTCTTCATGTGGAGCCAATTACATTCATCAAGTAAAACATGTAATTTTTCCCAAGATAATGACAAGCCTAAACGCTACATACCCAATCCTGAGTTACCTTTCTCAGTCTAAAGTTCTTTATAAATTTTACTCTAAACCTGTGGCCAGCAATTTCTTAAGAACATGGTCAACTATGCTCTTAAATGACATCAAGGGCACTCTACACTAAATTTCACATTCCAAATGCTCACAATATAGTGGGCGAGATGCAAAAACAGAAATTAATATTACTTTTCTAATATGTAACCTTTTTTTTTTTTTTTTAGATAAAAGTAGGAAAAGAAAGCATAGCCATTCTACATTATTTCCAGACAAGTGAAAATTAGCAGTTATAACCCTTAGAAATCCTCCTGTAACATTTTCTAAGTTACTCAGTTTAGAAGGCAGGCACATACCATTTAATCTAGTCTTGGTTCCATTTTGCTCAGTGATTAGATACAGGATCTGAGAGATAATAGCTGCCCTTGGTATAATAAAAAGTACATGGGCATAATTTTCCTGTGAGAAATGGGTAATTGAAATTAAAAATAAGAGTGAAAACAAAGGGCATGATTAGGAACTGGAGTGAAGCAATAAAGGTGCAGAGGTCACAAAGCAGAAAATCAGATGTCCCCTTTTCACTAAAAAAAAAGTTCAGCAATCTAGATATTTCCACAAACTTTGAACTATTCACCTGTCATTTGGCATATAAGACAGTTAAAGATTTAGAAGCACAAATATGCAAGTAACTGCTAAATAAATCCTTGGCGTTTCCTACTCACGCACGTTCTGAAGGTATAAATGGCTGCATGCACAATAAAGCTATTAGATTACTGGAAACTATCAAAAACCACAAAGGAATAATTTGAAAACTGATTTTTAAAAGACTACCTTTTCAAAACAAATCTAAAGTGCTACACTGTAAAAGTTACTCCACAACATAGTTTAATTGTCCAGAAATTCAAGACCAACAGAAAGACTACAGAAGTGTGACAAATTATTTCTTTTATAGGACTGAGACTACATATTTTCTCCTGTTCAAGAGGAAAAACAATTTATTTTGTCTTTTAGGTCACAATTACTTCCAGCTCTATTTTACTGAAAAAAAGCCCTTTATTCTATTCTGTAGTTTGCTACCTCTCTACCAAATCACAAATAAAACACTTAAATGGTGGCCCGATAAACATGGCATAAAAGATATTTTGGGAATAACTGGAAATTGTGATTATGAAATGAATATTAGAGAATTATAATGTTCCTAGATATATTCTTCAGTTATGTAGGACAATGTCTTTCAAAGAAGGTACATGATTAGCATATTTAGAGGTAGAATACATCTAATTTAATTTCAAACATTTTGGATATGGATGTACGTAAATAAGTACATGTTTGTATGTTTCTATATATACATATGTATATAAAATATTATAAAATATTAGTAACTTTCAAATCTATGGTAGGCATACACTTTCAACTTTTCTTGATTTATGAAAATTCTCAATAGAAAGCTGGGGCTGAGGGTCAGGGATGTAGCTCAGTGGCACTGTGCCTACCTGGCAAGCACAAGGTCCTGAGTTCAACCAGTAGGGGAGGTGGGGAGCAAGCTGGGGTTGAAACAGAATCGGTTGACTGAGCAGTAAGGAAATGTAGTTGTAACTGCTGAATTAGAATTATGTCATCTTATTATTTTCTATAGCACCCTTGAGTCATTTTCGTGTTTTTTTTTTTAAAGTACAAGGGATTCAACTTCATCCACACTGAACTGCTCCCACAGCCCCCCATTTTTTCCTTTCCTTTAATCTTTGAGAAGGGTTTTACTAAATTGTACACTGAGCTCAAACTTCTTCTCAAACTTCTGCCTCCTGCCTCACCTTCCCAGATCACTGGGATTACAGGTATGTGCTATCACAGCTGGCTTTACTCTTGACTTACAAGTCCCTGGACTCTAAATTCTATCTCATTGAATTATATACTCAGAGGCAAACACTTAGCACTCCTTTCACAAGGAGGTAAAAAAGCAAAAAACCATCAGCTAGCCAAGCATCTTAAAGAAGTTTAATTTTTCAAAAAAAATTGTTAACTGCAGGGATTCTAAAGCCGGTAAATAACTGAGTAAGCCCAATGCGGAGTTCTTCTAAAATGGGACCCGATAAAGTTCAAGTTTTAGAAATAATAACTGAACTCTCACTAAAAATGAGTACTAAAAACACCATTTTGCCTCACAAGTAGCTCAGAATATAAAATGCAGGTAAGAAGATGGTTCAACTGCCATTTGATTAGAAATTCTGATACAATGCTGACACAACTATGGAACTATGTATGAAGCCACCACAAAATCTTCTCGAAGGCACATGGGAAACTGCAGATTTCCCAGGACAAAACACCCTGAAAAACACTCATCACTCATAAATCTGGACACTAGGCTTCCACCTGAAGAACTTCCTTTTACAAAAAAATGTAATACAGTGACTCAGGCTAAGCGATTCTGCTGCATTCACACCAGGAACAGTTCGAGTAAGTACATTATGACTCTGCCTACTGAAAAGCTACATCAACCAAGGGTGGATGGAACCCGCTCACTTGTACATTCCAAAGCCAAAGTTCCGAGCAGTCATCTGGGCCACAAGCAACGAGATAGTTGTCATCCGGACTCCATGCAATGTAAGAAACACCATAAGCATGTCCTTCTAATGTTTTAAGCAGTTTAAGCAGGTGTGTATCCTAGAAGGGAAAACAGACAACTCAGTTAGTGCCTATCCCCTAAAAATCATTGTTTTCTGGCACAAGAATGTATAGAGCTAAAAAGATATGCTTTGAATAAAATAATCCAGAGGTTTTCACACCCATTTTCCCTGACTAAACCTCAGCTTGCTTCATATTCACTCAGTTTCTTATCTGCTAAGTATCTACCACCCTGAAGTCACTGTGTGCTAGATGGACATGTAAAGATGACCCAGAACTTGCCCAGAGGAGACTTCCAAGAGAACAGAAAGCAGAAAGGTGTAACAAGAACTACTTCTTATTTTTTAACAGCTTCACTGAGACGTAATAACATAAAATTCAGCCTTCTAGACAGTGTACAACTTAGTGGTTTTACTGCAGTGTTGGTGGTATAGTGGTGAGCATAGTTGCCTTCCAACTTAGTGGTTTTAGTACATTTATACTTGTGTTAGCACCACATCTGTTTTTCCAACTTTTTAGAATCATTCTTTCTTCCAAAAGTCCCACACCCAGCAGTAGTCACTCACTTGAAACTCCTGGCAGCCACTACTTTGTTCCTATGGATGTGCCCGTTCTGGACATGTCATACAAACCTAACCGTGGGGTCTGTGTGTATCTGTATAGACTCTTCTAACTCGCTTCTTTCATAAGTATAAGGTTTTCAGTGTTCATCCTTGTAGAATACTATTTTACAGGTATACTTTGTTTACCCATTTATCAGTTGATGAACAATCTGATCTCTACTCTTTGACTACTCTAAACCATGTGGCTATGATTATGTATTTCTGTGTGGAGACACTGTTTTATTTATCTTGGATAAATACACAGGAGTAGAATTCCTGGGTCATATACTAACTCTATGTTCAACATTTTTTTTGAAACAGTCTTACACTGGTCTTGAACTCATGGCAATCCTGTCTCAGCCTCCCATGTGCTGGGATTCGAGGTGTGTGGCACCACACCCAGCTGTGTCAACATATTAAAGAACTGCCAAACTACTTCCCAAGGGACCACATCACATCCCATCCCCACCTGCAAAGCTACCACACTCACACAATACTTCATTTAATTCTCACAAGTATAGGAGGTGAGTGCTGTCACCTCACTCGTGTTACAGGGAGGGAAGCAGGGCTTGGATAGGTTAGAAATCTGCCTCTGGTTAGGGCACATTGGGGATCTGCATCACAACTGCCTGACTCAAGGCCCGTACTGCCAATCTCTGCAGGTTGAGTCATGACCTTCGACTGTGAATGGCAAGTAACAGGGTTGGATGTGCTTATCTGAGGCGGAGAGGCTCAATTTATCCAGGAGGTGAAAAGCCACTTAAAAAACATCGTGCTAGGAATATATAATCTGGTATTTGGCTTTAAGGAGAGGACTAGGACAACAATGTGGCAGCAATCTCAAGAGACCAGATCAAGAAACATGTAAGGAGCCAACAATTAGTGCTCCTAACATTGAGGCTTCTACTAGGATGGTCAGGATGCAAAACACCAAATGAAGAGACACTTCCGATAAACACAGCAACAGGGCAGTGGCAGTGTTTGGATAGCATATGTGAGGGCCCAGGTTCAATCCCAGCACGGCAAAAACAATACAACATAAAAACAAAAAATGTTCAAAGACAAGCTGCTCATTTCTGGTGCAGGGGATATGTATGGCAGCGGATAGGCAGAGGAAGTAAGAAACCATGAGACATAGTAAGAGAAATCGCAGACTTTAGCCTGAGCGCTTGCTGAGCCTAGGCTTAAGCCTGGGTGAGGGAGGAATTCCAGCAGTGACAGCTGATGCTCAGTCAGTCTGGGTCCCCAACCCAAGCAATGCCCCTGAGAAGTAGGCAGTGTCTACTATGTTCTCTCTAAGCTTACCTACCATTCATCCAATTCTTTAG
The DNA here is from genome assembly GCF_012274545.1 of Fukomys damarensis. Taxonomy (NCBI): domain Eukaryota; kingdom Metazoa; phylum Chordata; class Mammalia; order Rodentia; family Bathyergidae; genus Fukomys; species Fukomys damarensis. The sequence continues at coordinate 750,282 of NW_022900923.1, read as the reverse complement.
TCCAAATCTCAACTGTTCTGATAAAAGTGACAAGGCAACAATTTGATTCATCTTTGGAAGGGTGGTAATAGGTATAGGATATTTACATCAGTAGTATTCAGTCAATGGAATGTGTATAATTTACCAAACGAGTCCCATTTTCTGACCAGCTTAACATCTTCCAGGAACGAACCTTCAGGCACAGTGATGGTCTAGGTCAGTGGTGACGAACTATGGCACTCACGTCACAGCCGAGTCCGTTATCAGAAAAGTTCTAAGAGGTTCACCACCACTGGCCTATGAGATATGCTTTTAAACTGGTAACAGATTCCTTTACATTTAACTCAAAAACTGTTTCATGCACCTTAAAAACAAAATACAATCCTGTAAAATAACGTTTTAATACTATAGTGCTTTTTTGTTGTTGTTTTGAGACAGGATCTCACACTGTAGTTCAGGCTGCCCTAGAACTATGTAGCCCAGGCTGGTCTCAAATTCACAGGGATCCTCCTGCCTCAGCCTCCCAAGTGCTGGGATTAAAGGCATGTGCAACCATGGGAGTTCACATGACTTGCTCAGATTTTGGGGGGAATGGGTAAAATTCATTTTTTGGACAAAGGGAAAAATGGTTAAAGGAAACAGGGCGTTAGACTAACAACAGCTTTAACCTTAAGTTTCTTTTATCTAACTAGTAAAAAATATAGTCCAAACACAAAATGCATATTGAAAAGGGCACGAATTTTCCAACAGTATTCCACATAACAAAAGTACCACCACAGCAGAAGAGTTAGCCTGTGTGAGGACCTGGTGTTCTGCAGCTATCTGAAAACTACAGTGTCTAAAATCACCTCTATTCAGACTAGAATATAAGCATCAACTCTGTTTTTCCCAAGATATTATAGCTTAAAACACTTTCACACTTAACACGATACATTTACATAACCATTATACTGACAAAAACACCCTGGGAAACACTGACATAAAATGTCCTCAACTCCAGCAAAGCTCTCCCTGCTTCTAAGCGCTGCTTTATTAACCATATCTCTCCGTCTACTAAAGACTCTTGCCACAAACTGCCCAAATGCCAAGCCATTTCTAAAATCTCAGGAGCACTCCTAACTAGTTCCACCTAAATATCTGTTGCCAGTTCTGCACCTAGGATCTGCTTTTCTTACTTCCCTTGGCTTTCTGATCCCACAGGCTCTCCTCTCTGAGCTGCCATAGCACCGACCCTGCAACTATAGTGCATCATGTGCTTGGGCTGCCTGTGGCAAAAATCCTGACACAAGCACACACTGCATACTGGCTGTGCAGGGGGCTCTTATAGCTATGAGAAAAAAACTTAGTAGAGCATACTTCTGATACTGTCATATTCCTTTAGACCTCATGTAAAGGAATGAAAACAGAACCCTTTTAGGATTCAAAGGCCATGATCTGATCCCATTAGTCTTCTTTCCTACTCTTCATCATTATCAACTCTAGCTTGTTTTGAGGGGATGGGGACAGAAGATGCTTCCTTTCTTCCCAGATGCCTCCATTCACGTGACACACAGAACTGCTGGAATGCAGCATTCTCACCTGTGAGGCTCCTTGTGCTTCCAAAACATGTGCGTGTATATACATATGTAAACACACACACAGACGGTAATGCTCACTTTACTACACTTCATTTCCCTTTCTAACCTGTACAATCCTTTCACAGGGGTTCTTAACCTGGAATTCACAAGAAGGGGTCGAGGGATAGAATGAGGGGTCCTTGCATTTAAATAAGAAAAATTTATATCTCTATTTTCCTTAACCACCATCTAAAATTTGGTCTTTCTTTCAATCCTGAATATAGGCAATTAAAGTAGTACTGGGTGGGTACTATTATACTACATTAGGTAGGAGGACAGTAACTAGAAGTATGTAACTTTAAAAAAATTAATTTATTGGTACATTTAAAGTATACAACGGCATTCATCATTAGAAATTTGCACCTTTACATAAGCCATCTTGGTTTTTAGAATTATGTAACTTTTAACAGAAATCTCAAGTTATTTTCATAACCTACTAGAGCTGTTACTAATACTATTATCTTGAATTACATATATGCTCACTACTAAAAAAAACTGTGATTCTACATTTGCTATTAGAATTGATAATTTAATGTGTTAATACAGGAGTACTATGACACCTTTTTGTACTATGTTGATAATTACCTAAATATAACTGGGCTTCCGATGTAATTAACATCTAATGTATATCTGGGCTTGCTGTTCTAGTTTATGCATTTAAAATTAGGTTTGCCAAACTGCCAAGAGTATATGGCACAACAAGTACACAAGCCTTGCTGATCAGTGAAGAGGAGATCGTGTTTCCTTTCATCCTCCACAGCACACAGGTATGCAGGAACTGATGTATGCTATCAAACTGGATTCTTTCTTTTTAAAAACATTTCCTTTTCTCTATTCTTTTCAACACAGAAGCCCAAAATGTTATCTTGGACTAATATAATAGTCTAATCTGAACTTTAAACAAGTTCATTTATTTCATGATTTTAGATGAATGACTTCTAAGCCAAGTGTAGCTTCTTAATGTATCGGGAGTCCTGTGCTTCTTTGATTACCCCATAAATGCTGAATTGGTTGAAAAAAATAAAAAAGTTACTTCTACAAATCTGTAGTCACTGGCTATAAATAAAGATAAGTGTGATTCTAAAATACTTAGCATTTAAAATCCAGAATGCAGTAATTTTTATGTCACTGGGAAAAGGGGGCAGGGTCTACACAAGAAGACTCAAGCTATGCAGGGCAACAAAGGGCTTCAGAGGGCAGTGTAACAAGCCTTTGTTAACCTGGGACAGAATGGGCACAGAGCCTATAAATTAAGTATTAACAAAAATACAAATTGGTAGAGAAGCTAATCACAGTGGTTTTCTAGTCAAAATATTCCTTATGTCAAATTCTGCCATTTATCAGCTGTGAAAGGCTAGACATGTAACTTCTACCTGTTCTCTTGTATAAAAACAGGCCATAATAGTTACACACTACTTAATGCACACACAGACTTGGCATGACACTGGTACGTCACACTTAGAAATTTCAAAATCAATCTACCTATATTATCTAAACAACATAGGAAGAAATGACAAACATTGACCAAAACTGCATTTGCCAAGGATTCACATGTACTATAGATACAGACTCCCCATGAGAGAGGTTCACAATCCACTCCCCTGTGCAACTGAAAGACACGTACTGGAGTACATACCGGATCAACTTGCCATATGATAACTGTTGTGTCTTTTGAACCTGTTGCTAGTTTAGTGCCATCATTAGAGAATTTACAGAACCACACTTCATTACAATGCTCCGTGAGTATCTGCTGAGTGTAACAGGGGAACTGCCTCCTAAAACAAAGAAACCCACACATAATTATTCTTCTAAAATGGATTAGCCTAATAATGAAAAAGGTTTAACAACTGTTAAAATTTCTGTGGTTATGTCATCACAAACTTTAAAAATAGAATATGAATGCATTTATAAATATTAACAATCAAGCTTATATCGGTAGGCTGAAAAATAAAATACTGTAACATGAGATACTTTTTTAATCAAGTCAACCTTAGTGGAAGGAAGTCAATAAATCTAAAATCTGCTTCAAGTTAAAATTTACTCATTTTCCACCTTTTGAAGATTACTTGGTTCAATTAAGTCAATTCATACAAATAAAAATCAAGGATCACATTTATTGCTGTAAGCTGCATGGCACTAGCTGGCTGTTTTAGAAAGAATAAGGAATAATGCAACATCTTCAATTACATAAAATTTAGTTAAACTCTTATTAGATGGAAAAGCAACTTTGTACAACACAAAGAACAGGCATTGCTCCCTGACAAAGAGTTTGGGTCCTTTCTTAGACATAAGCATTAATGTCTCTGGCAAACCATTTAACAACTACCTTTGAACTCCACTTCCCTCATCTGGAAAAGAAGACTGACAACCACCCAAGAATGCTGAATTCTTATAAGAATTAGAACAGCATTTAAAATCCCTGAACTCAACAGATCCTCGTATGTTATCAGTACTTCTGGGAGTGCACAAGAGAAATGCATGTAAGACTGTGGTAACTGCTATTAAGAAGCAAACAGCCTGTAGAACAAGAAAAGCAGTGTGACACACTTAGGTTCAAATTGTAGCTCAGCCACTTCGCACCTGTGATTCTGGGATATTTATTTAATCTCTCCATTTCTCAACTATGAACTAAAGATAATGATTGTGTCCTACAGGGTTCCTTATACAGGATGAGGAAGATGCAGTAATGGTAAAGCATGTAGACTGAGTCTGAATAGTGCTCATGAATGGAAGCTATTTATAAACAAAGGGCAAAAAATTCTATGATTTATAATTAAATCTATTGTATACATGAGCATTCTTATTAATATTCATTTTTAAAAACCATTCTAGCCTTCTCCAATCTCTCCCATCAGCAATACCCAACAGGACTTCCTGTAACAGTGGAAATGCCACATCCGCTGCTGTCCAATGTGGCAGCCCTACTCATATGTGGCCAACAACCAACCTGAAACATCGTCTGTAACATCAAACTTGACTGACTTGACTTAAATTTGTACACTTAAAATTTAAATGACCACATGCAGTAGTCTCAACACCACAAATCTATACAATTTAAGCATCTAATCCAGAAATCTGAAATACTCCAAAATGTGGACTTTTTGAGGACCAATAAAACACCATAAGGGGAAGATTCCAAACATGCAAAATGCAGGTGTGCTGGGAATGTCATGTTCAGGTGATGCATATAAGGTGAATGTGAAACACAAGCAGATTTTGTGTTTCAAGTCACATTCTCAGGGTGGTCCATTATGTATATTCAAATATTCCAAATCCCAAACATTCCAGTCTCAAGCATTTTAGATAAGGGATACTCATCTTGTACCACAAATTTGTTTTATAAAAAAAATTTACTTAAAGGCCAATATTGACACTTTGGGGAGGCTGAAGGAAGAAGATTCTTGAGCCTTGTAAAAAAAAGCTAGGAGTTAGATTTCAATGCTAAGATTTAATATCAGAAAATACTGTAGTTTTCTACTTCCAATGCTAAAATCTAGTTCCCAGATGAGAGGACAGATTAAAAAAAAAAAAAAAACAACTGACCCTTCTTTTAAAGGCCTCTAGCCAAGTACTAAGAATTAAATGAAATTCAGGTTCTAGCACTCTCAAGACTGTGTATCCTGACACAGTGACTCATTCAGCCCCTCACTGTCTTTACTTCTAACTCAAGAGTGAACAGTTGAAGCTGACTCCCAGTTTTCCAGCTTGGGAAGTGTAGATCCTCACAGAATTCCAGAGGAAAAGCAGAATCAGCATGTGTATGAGACAGAAGTTCTCCTTTAGACGTGCTGCATTTAAAAGGTATTCAATCCAAATTACAGTGAGTGACTCTAGCCCACTTCTAGGAGTCACTACATCCACAGAAGCATTAAGACGAGGGAAGAAACACAATTCTGGAATACACATTTACAAAAGAGGAGGATGCTCAGGGGGACTGGGAGTACAAGTGAGAGTCTGGAATGTTCTCAGTGACGCTTACCACATTGCTGTGAAGTACCCAGCAATGGGCTGTTCGTCCGCAGCATCAGCTGTACTAGCCTCACACACCCTGCCTGAGACTATAGAGATCTGAAGAGAAAAGGGAAAGGAAGGATGTAGATCCTGCCAACTGCATAGTGGGCAATGCCTTCAACAAGTCAGCTCTGAAGCAAGAGCAACAGGAAAGTGCTGTTTTTACTTAGGATTGCACTGAAGACCTTCAAATAGGAATGCTTCCGTTATGTGCGGCAAACATACTAAAACCAACCAACCATGTTGGTCCTATGTCAACTCATACAATGACAGTGCTTTTTACATGGGCTTACAGGACCTGGCCCCGATCAGAAGCAGAGTTAAACTAAACATTTGCCACCATTTAGTTTCACAGGTACAGATACTGAAGTTTAACAAACATCATATTCTGACATTTCAGTTTCCAAACAGGAAGCAACCTCCTAACCTTGACACCTCTTGAATCATAAAGTTCTGACCATCACCTTTCAATGTATCCCAAAAGCAATAAATTTATGAACCAAAAAAAAAGACAGGTTCACAACTGTCTTAGGAGGCATTGTTCTCAAATCTCCTAAAGGAGCTATGAAACTGTAAAGCCTTTTGATTTATTATCTTTTACTGCTTTTAAATTTAAAGACTTTAAAAATACTCTGAAACAAGTCCAAGAAAAACATTCAAAGAGGGTAACTGATCATTTTTGTACAAGATATACAATACATCACTTAAAAATCTAATGTTTCAGATGAGTGATATTTGCAACTAAGTTAAAACCAATAGCTTTAAAATAATTATTTGTTTTGTAATTGGGGAGGCTGAGGTCAAAAGTATATGCAGATGTGTTCTATGGAGCTGGGAGATGGTAGAGCTTAGTGGCAAGGCTCAGAGTCAGCTTGCATCTGGGTAGCCCTGGGTTCCATCTCCAGCACCGAAGGGGTACTCTCTGCACACAGGTGCATGGGTCCACTGATTTCTGTGGCTATTCAGAGCCCTCATACTGTTTGGCCCAGCCACTAGATCCCCAGGCCCTTGGCAAAAGCAGCAGAGCTCGCATTTTACAGCTTGCCCACTTTGTGCTGGGTCCCCAGAGCCCAAATGTATCCTTCTGGAGTCTAAAGGCCTCAAAATTTGTTTTTTGTTATTTTGCTTCAATTTTGGAGATTTTTATTAAAATAGGAGGACATTTTTCTACTTAAATGCTCCTAACATCAAAAGATTAGCCTGAAACGTAAGGTATAATGCTATAATGCAAACCAGGAAGTTAATGCGTTATTTATAACCTTTTTGGTTTAGAGATCCTCTTCTATTAAAAAGCAAAACTTTCACTAAGAAAAAAGCACTACCTCCCATGACCTTTATGGGCAGAAAATACCGTAGACTGGGCCACAACTGTCAAGACACAGAAAATGACTAACCAAACCCACTGACAAAGAAAAACTGGCTCTCTAGCTTCAGTTCCAACCATGACCTACTCTATAAACATACATAAATTTCTCGTAATTTTTAATTTTAATAGTTTTAGGTTTACTTATGGACAAATGCTAAGTCAGACATAAACTGTTACATAGCTACAGGACAAAACTTTATAAAAAATAAAACATTCTAATAAAGTTCACAATTGCACCTGTAAAATGTGAGTATATTTCAGAACGTAAGAAGGTTTCCACTTACCTACTACAAACATGATCTATAAGGAGAGACACAGAATCTAGGTTGTTATCGAGTTTGGTATTGTGATATAGGCACCGGTCCCTTTGAAGTTCCACCGCCTGCCGCAGGAGAGTCTGTAAACGCCGTGGGGGAAGCATCACTGACGGTGGTAAATAGGCTTTAATGGGAGATATTTTTTAAAAAGAGAAATAAAAACAATAATAAACTGTAAACTTTTATTGAAGACATTTGCTCATCTTCTGCTGTATTTGTCCCTAACTCAATAATGCTGTGTCCCCTAAACAGACAAGGTCTAGCGGATCTGTCTGTGAAAGGCTACAGTGAGGATGGGAATACACCTGGGGAAAGGGCTTTATTTTGCAGGTAGATTTTTCTGGGAAAACAAACAAAAAGCACCCCCACCCACCAAAAAAATGATTAAAAAAAGGTAGATGATTTTTGCCACCTACTTTGCAAGCGCAAAGACCTGAGTTTGATCCCCGGAATCAAAAAATAAAATTTAAAAAAGCAGATGATGGTGATAAAAAGACCTAATGATGATTACACATCAGTGGGAGGCCAAGTGTAAGAAAATTCTCCACTCGACAAGGACAAACCAAAATGCTGTAACAGGTCCAGTTCCAGTCCAGTCAAATGGCCCCTACTGCCAAGGACATTGTGGAAACTCAGAGTAGCTGGTGTTTTGCTATTAATAGCAATCAATCCCAATCTTTCAATGCCTTATATGTATCTTAATCTTACAGCTTTCTGAGTCTTAAAATTTCCACTTCTACTTCAACATTAAAATTATGAAGTAATTAAAGCAGAAAGGAAAAGACCTTTCACTGGAAGACATGGCAAAAACAAAGCCCTAATTACAATTTGGAAGTTATGCTAAGGGAATAAAGGAATTTACCTAAGGAAACCGGGGCCTTACTACTGAAATCAACAACATTTGTCCAATACTTGTAGCTTAAAGTTTGGTTTACATATTGTTTGCTCTTTACTATAGCACTTCTGCTCCAAAGTGAATCTTGGGAAGAGCCATCACCTCCTAATATGAATGAAAGGACTTCCCCGGGACCATGCCTCTCACATCCTGGAAGCTTTGACATTGGCGGACTTGGAAAGTCTTTGGTTTAAGCGCTCCCATTCTATAACCATTCAGAAGTACACCTAGAGACAAGTCCAACTCACCCAGTATGTTTTTAATCTAAGAGAAAATAAACATCAAAAATTCAGACTTTTGGCTGGGTACAGTAGAGCACATATGTAACACCAGCACTCTGGGAGGCGGAGGCAGAAGGCTCGCCAAGTTCAAGGCCGGCCTTGGCAACTCAGTGGGATGTCATCTCAAAATTAAAGCAATTTTGAAGAAGCAGGGAGGTCTGTAGCTCTGTACAAAGGTCCTGGGTTCAATCCCAAGTACCACAAAAAAAATCAGACTCTTACTCTGAAGTTTGTCCAATAGTTTTGATCGGGAAGCTGTCCCTTTGCCTTCCCATTCTGCTTTTGCTCGCAGGTCTTCTGCATGGCTACACATCAGATACCTAAAGACACCAGAGAAAGGAGCAAGTATCAAGCCCTTTTTTGGGGAACATAATTGCAAATATTGCATTTTGGCTATCCATTTCTTACTAACATGTACCCAGAACAGTGGACCCAATTTATTAATATAACCTGACAATCACGCAACGTAACAGTAATGGCTAAGCGTCCAAGCTATTGCTATCCACAGAATACATCCTTATCAAAGATTATATGAAGGCAGCTCTTATAGTACGTCGGGCTCCATTCTAAGCTCTCATCATAAATTTCTTTGCTGCGCGTGTTCATGACAATCCCACATGAAGTAATCATATACTATCAGTATTCTATTTCTATAACAGAGGGCACCCAGGCACAGGAAGCTTAAGTAACTAGGCTGGAAGGGATGGGAACAGGGCATTCTAGCTGTAGACCTTGCTCTTAACCACTGTACTAGCTTCTCACTAGTAACTCAAAACTCAAAAAACCTTAAAAATATATTTATACTATGTTAACTGAACAAAAACAACATGTCTTCCAGAGTTTATCATAAATCATCACTCAAATGTTATGAATTCCTAACATTATATGTCATTTTGTTAAGGTTCTGAGATCCCACAACACAAAATGTTTTATTATTCACTATATTTGCAGAAAAGGACAAATGCTCAAGTTCATGGATTTCTAGAGAATCCAAAGTGAGCATGACCCTAAGCTGGTTCTGGCTTTTTCAGAGGATGTGATCTGACAGTGAAAAAGGGGGAAGCATCCTTCGAATACGGAGACCAGACCTGGCCAAGAACTCTCCTGCTGCTGCCCAGTCCTCTGCCAGGCAGCTGTGTCCCTCCTCACATGGAAGGAGGACGTGCAAAAGGGCAATGAATACCAAGGGGAAGCACCTGGAGTGCTCGTTCTGCTGCTCGCTAGACAGGAGAACTCCATAAACGATAACACGTACATCAGAAACTGCTGGGTCAACACAAATACCACCACCCCTCCTTTTTTTGGCACCAGGGATCAAACTCAGAACTTCTGCTTGCAAGGCAGGCGGTGGAATCACTGAGCCAAATCCCCAGCATAGTCTTTTTTTCCCCCAGTATTGGAAACTGAACCTAGGGCCTTCCCACTGAGCTACATCCCAGGCCTTCTTGTTTTTGAGACAGAATCTTACTAAGTCACTAAGCTGCCCACCTGGGCTCAAACTTGTGATCCTTATGCCTAGCTGCTCAGGGTACTGGGATCCCGCCCCCATTACTTGAGTATTAAAAAAAAAGTGGTGTAAATAGTTATACTCAAAAGGACCTTATAGGAAACTGTATAGTATAAATAGTACAAAAGCATGTTTCTAAAGTAAGTTTGTGGGAGAATTATTATGGTTTAGGCAAACTGCTCCATTTTAAAATTCTGCAAAGAGACCTGACAGTTGCTTCTGTGTCCTTTTGAAAATACATACTAAATTTCAGGTTTTAAATAAGTATCTGTCTATGGGAAGTCCCATGGTACAAGTGAGAAGGTACTATAAGGCAGAACCCACAGGCTTCAATCCCAGCTCTAGGCCATTTCCCTTGTGTGATAAATTCAGGAGGTAAACTTGGTATTAAAGAAAATTCACTTTAGAATAAAAGCATGTATGTTCTGTTACCAGACTGCCCCCCCCAATCCTTCATGTGAATGATATTTAAGCGATAAACAACATGTGCAAAGGGTAATCAGAACAAAGTAATTTATCAGCAATGATACCAAAGCATCTAGCAGAATTTACTGTTCCAAGACCAATGACTTGGCAATCAACCAAACCATGCTTTGGGACTTGGTTCCCTGATTTATCCTGCTTTAGTAGCTTAGTTAGTAAGTAGGCCAAGATAAAAGCCTAGAATAGGGTAAAAAGAATTAAATAAAGGGGCCAGGGATTTAGCTCAGTGGTTCTGCCACCTGCCTGTCAAGCACAAGGTTCCAAGTTCGATCCCTGGTACCACCAAAAAAAAAAAAAAAAAAAATAAAATAAGAA